>NW_027361891.1:1475000-1747500 GCF_039654945.1 Dendrobates tinctorius
AGTGGAAAGGAAGAGCAAAGACGAAAGAATCTAATTAATAAAAATATTGGAGAAAGAGAAACCAATCACAAACTAAAATGTTTCTATACTAATGCACAAAGCATGGGCAACAAACAAGGAGAATTGGAACTACTAACACAGGAAAAGAAATATGATGTCGTTGGAATCACTGAAACTTGGTGGGACAATACACATGATTGGAATACAAGACTAGAAGGATACAACTTATTTGCAAGAAACAGACTTGATAAACGAGGAGGGGGTGTTGCATTGTATGTTAGAAACGCGTATATCTGCACAGAGATTGAAGCTTCAGACACTGGGAGTTCTGTGGAAACTGTTTGGGTAAGAATACAAGGACAGAACAATGGAAAGGACACCATTGTAGCAGGGCTGTGGAGTCGGAGTCGGAGTCGTGGAGTCGGAGTCGGTGCTCATTTTGGTGGAGTCGGAGTCGGAGTTGGAGTCGGTATAAAATGGACCGACTCCGACTCCTAAAATATATAATAAATTGGGTACAGTAATTCAATGCAGGATGTGCTGAATATTTTTTCATAGGAGTTTGGGAAAGTTATGAAATGTCCTATAAATGGCTGTTATATTCCTGATCTAAGGCTACATTCACACACAGCGTTTTTCCTGTGTTTTTTGAGGATACGTTTTTCAGCTGCAAAAGCTGATCATCTTTTTAAAAAACTGCATCACCTGAAAGGTTTTTGAGCTCATAGATAATGTTTTCAATAGCAAAAGCAGATTAGAAATCTGCTCTATCTATCCATTTATCCATATCTGTCTATCCATATCGTATCTGTACCAAAAAGAATGAAAACCGGGTAGTACACCAATATATATTCTGTTCTATCTAAATATCTTGATTATTGGATCATAAAAATGATTAAATGTCTGAGGTTCACATTGTACTACAATAAATTTTTCACTTAAATATAAGCAATATGTGTGGGAGTCGGAGTCGGAGTCATGGAGTCGGAGTCGGTGTAAGGGAAATTGAGGAGTCGGAGTCACAGGTTTGGCTTACCGACTCCACAGCCCTGCATTGTAGGCATTTACTACAGGCCGCCTGTGCAAGCTGAAGATATGGATGAACTCTTTATGCATCAAATGGCCAAGTTCTCCAAAAAATATGACATAGTTGTCATGGGAGATTTCAACTATCCAGACATTTGTTGGGAATCTCTCTCAGGCAAAACTAACAGGTCAAGGAAATTCTTATCCTCTCTTGCTGACAACTTTATCTTCCAAAAGGTAAGGGAGAAAACAAGGGGAACTGCTACCTTGGATCTAATCCTTATAAACAGGGAGGAAATGGTTGAGGAGGTAAAAGTGGCTGGGACCCTAGGAGGTAGCGACCATGCTATTTTAGAATTTTGGATAACTAGAGGCGGAAGACCTGTGAAGACTCAGACGTCAAGGTTAGATTTCAGAAAGGCAGATTTTAAGGGATTCAGAAAGAGAATTGGAGGGATCCAATGGCTGGATATCCTTAAAGACAAAAATGTCCAGGAAGGTGGGAAATCTTGAAAAATGAAATTCTCAAAGCACAGTTGTTAACAATTCCGAAAAGAGGGAAGAATAGGAAGCATTTAAGGAAACCAGGATGGATGAACACAGAACTTAAGCACATGCTAAAAAGGAAGAAAAAAATGTTTATAAAATGGAAAGAGGGAGGCATATCTAAAGAAGAATATAATGCTGTCTGCAGAACCTGCAGGGCACAAATCAGATTATCTAAAGCTGAAAATGAATTGAGGCTTGCAAGAGATGTCAAAAGCAATAATAAAGGATTTTGGGGATATGTCAAAAGTAAAAGAAAAGTCAAAGATGCTATAGGATTTTTACAGGATGAAAATGATGAAATGGTAAGACAGGATGTTGAGAAGGCTGAACTTTTAAATTCCTATTTTGCATCTGTTTTCTCTCAGAAAGGAAATGTAACATCAACTGTTATTCACTGTCCTATTAAGGGAATAGAAGAATCCAGGATATCTATAAACAGAAAGATAGTGAGGAAACACTTAGCTAACCTAAATGAATTCAAGTCTCCAGGTCCAGATGAATTACACCCCAGAGTACTGAAGGAGAAAGCAGAAGAAATTTTTGAACCCCTCTCCATAATCTTTGAAAAATTTTGGAGAACAGGAGAAGTGCCAGAAGACTGGAGAAGAGCAAATGTTGTTCCTATCTTCAAAAAGGGGAAGAAGGTGGACCCAGGCAACTATAGGCCGGTGAGTCTGACTTCTATACCAGGAAAGATCTTTGAACAAATTATTAAACAACATGTATGTCAATACCTGGATAAGAATGAAGTGATTAAACAGAGTCAGCATGGGTTTGTAACTAATAAGTCATGTCAGACTAACTTAATTTCCTTCTATGACAGTATCACTGATTGGGTGGATCAAGGAAATGCAGTAGATATAGTATATCTTGACTTCAGCAAAGCATTTGACAAAGTATCTCATACAATCCTTATTGAAAAAATGACTAAGTATGGAATGGACAAGGCAACTGTTAGGTGGATTCATAACTGGCTTAGTGATCGGACCCAAAGAGTGGTCGTAAATGGCTGCACATCCGGTTGGAAGAATGTCTCAAGAGGGGTACCACAGGGCTCTGTCCTGGGCCCTGTATTGTTCAACATCTTTATCAACGATTTAGATGAAGGAATTGAGGGTAAACTGATTAAATATGCTGATGACACAAAGCTAGGAGGGATAGCTAAAACTAGAGAAGAGAGAGAGAGGATTCAAAAAGATTTAAATAAACTGGAGAAGTGGGCAGCAACTAACAGAATGGTTTTTAACAGGGAGAAATGCAAAGTACTACATCTGGGCAATAAAAATGAAAAAAGCATATATAGAATGGGAGGAATAGGGCTAAGTGACAGCACATGTGAAAAAGACTTGGGTATACTAATAGATCACAGACTGAATATGAGTCAACAGTGTGATGCAGCAGCAAAAAAGGCAAATGCAATTCTAGGATGTATTAACAGAAGCATACAGTCTAGATCACGTGAAGTCATTATTTCCCTCTACTCCTCTTTGGTCAGACCTCATCTGGAATATTGTGTCCAGTTTTGGGCACCACATTTTAAAAAAGACATCAACAAACTGGAGCAAGTTCAGAAAAGAGCGACCAGAATGGTGACCGGTCTGCAAACCCTGTCTTATGAGGAAAGGTTGCAGGATTTGGGAATGTTTAGTTTGCAAAAGAGAAGACTGAGAGGAGACTTAATAGCTGTCTACAAATATCTAAAGGGCTGTCACATTGTAGAAGGATCAACTTTATTCTCATTTGCACAAGGAAAGACTAGAAGCAATGGGATGAAATTGAATGGGAGGAGACACAGATTAGATATTAGAAAAAACTTTTTGACAGTTAGAGTGATCAATGAGTGGAACAGGCTGCCACGAGAAGTGGTGAGTTCTCCTTCAATGGAAGTCTTCAAACAGAGGCTGGACAGACATCTGACTGGGATGATTTAGCGAATCCTGCTTTGAGCAGGGGGTTGGACCAGATGGCCCAGGAGGTCCCTTCCAACTCTACGATTCTATGATTTTTTTTTTCCACAAAAATAATTTTTAGCCCCCAATTTGTTATTTTCCCCCTGATGTGCCTAAACAGTGGAAACCCCTCAACTCTAACTCCAACCCTAACCCCAACACACTCCTAACCACAGCCCTAACCCCAACACATCCCTAACCCTAATCCCAACCCTAACCATAACCCTAACCCCAACACACCCCTAACCGTATCCCTAACCCTAACTCCAACCCTAGCCCTAATTCCAACCCTAAACCTAGTTCTAACCCTAATTCCAACCCTAACCCTAATTCCACTCTAACCCTAATTCCACCCTAAGCCTAACTCCAACCCTAACCCTAATGCCAACCCTAACCCTATTTCCAACCCTAACAAGACAAGACAAGAATACAAGACTAGAAGGATACAACTTATTTGCAAGAAACAGACTTGATAAACGAGGAGGGGGTGTCGCATTGTATGTTAGAAACGCGTATATCTGCACATAGATTGAAGCTTCAGACACTGGGAGTTCTGTGGAAACTGTTTGGGTAAGAATACAAGGACAGAACAATGGAAAGGACACCATTGTAGGCATTTACTACAGGCCGCCTGTGCAAGCTGAAGATATGGATGAACTCTTTATGCGTCAAATGGCCAGGTTCTCCAAAAAATATGACATAGTTGTCATGGGAGATTTCAACTATCCAGACATTTGTTGGGAATCTCTCTCAGGCAAAACTAACAGGTCAAGGAAATTCTTATCCTCTCTTGCTGACAACTTTATCTTCCAAAAGGTAAGGGAGAAAACAAGGGGAACTGCTACCTTGGATCCAATGCTTATAAACAGGGAGAAAATGGTTGAGGAGGTAAAAGTGGCTGGGACCCTAGGAGGTAGCGACCATGCTATTTTAGAATTTTGGATAACTAGAGGCGGAAGACCTGTGAAGACTCAGACGTCAAGGTTAGATTTCAGAAAGGCAGATTTTAAGGGATTCAGAAAGAGAATTGGAGGGATCCAATGGCTGGATATCCTTAAAGACAAAAATGTCCAGGAAGGATGGGAAATCTTGAAAAATGAAATTCTCAAAGCACAGTTGTTAACAATTCTGAAAAGAGGGAAGAATAGGAAGCATTTAAGGAAACCAGGATGGATGAACACAGAACTTAAGCACATGCTAAAAAGGAAGAAAAAAATGTTTATAAAATGGAAAGAGGGAGGCATATCTAAAGAAGAATATAATGCTGTCTGCAGAACCTGCAGGGCACAAATCAGATTATCTAAAGCTGAAAATGAATTGAGGCTTGCAAGAGATGTCAAAAGCAATAATAAAGGATTTTGGGGATATGTCAAAAGTAAAAGAAAAGTCAAAGATGCTATAGGATTTTTACAGGATGAAAATGATGAAATGGTAAGACAGGATGTTGAGAAGGCTGAACTTTTAAATTCCTATTTTGCATCTGTTTTCTCTCAGAAAGGAAATGTAACATCAACTGTTATTCACTGTCCTATTAAGGGAATAGAAGAATCCAGGATATCTATAAACAGAAAGATAGTGAGGAAACACTTAGCTAACCTAAATGAATTCAAGTCTCCAGGTCCAGATTAATTACACCCCAGAGTACTGAAGGAGATAGCAGAAGAAATTTTTGAACCCCTCTCCATAATCTTTGAAAATTCTTGGAGAACAGGAGAAGTGCCAGAAGACTGGAGAAGAGCAAATGTTGTTCCTATCTTCAAAAAGGGGAAGAAGGTGGACCCAGGCAACTATAGGCCGGTGAGTCTGACTTCTATACCAGGAAAGATCTTTGAACAAATTATTAAACAACATGTATGTCAATACCTGGATAAGAATGAAGTGATTAAACAGAGTCAGCATGGGTTTGTAACTAATAAGTCATGTCAGACTAACTTAATTTCCTTCTATGACGGCATCACTGATTGGGTGGATCAAGGAAATGCTGTAGATATAGTATATCTTGACTTCAGCAAAGCATTTGACAAAGTATCTCATACAATCCTTATTGAAAAAATGACTAAGTATGGAATGGACAAGGCAACTGTTAGGTGGATTCATAACTGGCTTAGTGATCGGACCCAAAGAGTGGTCGTAAATGGCTGCACATCCAGTTGGAAGAATGTCTCAAGTGGGGTACAACAGGGCTCTGTCCTGGGCCCTGTATTGTTCAACATCTTTATCAACGATTTAGATGAAGGAATTGAGGGTAAACTGATTAAATTTGCTGATGACACAAAGCTAGGAGGGATAGCTAATACTAGAGAAGAGAGAGAGAGGATTCAAAAAGATTTAAATAAACTGGAGAAGTGGGCAGCAACTAACAGAATGGTTTTTAACAGGGAGAAATGCAAAGTACTACATCTGGGCAATAAAAATGAAAAAAGCATATATAGAATGGGAGGAATAGGGCTAAGTGACAGCACATGTGAAAAAGACTTGGGTATACTAATAGATCACAGACTGAATATGAGTCAACAGTGTGATGCAGCAGCAAAAAAGGCAAATGCAATTCTAGGATGTATTAACAGAAGCATACAGTCTAGATCACGTGAAGTCATTATTTCCCTCTACTCCTCTTTGGTCAGACCTCATCTGGAATATTGTGTCCAGTTTTGGGCACCACATTTTAAAAAAGACATCAACAAACTGGAGCAAGTTCAGAAAAGAGCGACCAGAATGGTGACCGGTCTGCAAACCCTGTCTTATGAGGAAAGGTTGCAGGATTTGGGAATGTTTAGTTTGCAAAAGAGAAGACTGAGAGGAGACTTAATAGCTGTCTACAAATATCTAAAGGGCTGTCACATTGTAGAAGGATCAACTTTATTCTCATTTGCACAAGGAAAGACTAGAAGCAATGGGATGAAACTGAATGGGAGGAGACACAGATTAGATATTAGAAAAAACTTTTTGACAGTTAGAGTGATCAATGAGTGGAACAGGCTGCCACGAGAAGTGGTGAGTTCTCCTTCAATGGAAGTCTTCAAACAGAGGCTGGACAGACATCTGACTGGGATGATTTAGCGAATCCTGCTTTGAGCAGGGGGTTGGACCAGATGGCCCAGGAGATCCCTTCCAACTCTACGATTCTATGATTCTATGATTTTTTTTTTCCACAAAAATAATTTTTAGCCCCCAATTTGTTATTTTCCCCCTGATGTGCCTAAACAGTGGAAACCCCTCAACTCTAACTCCAACCCTAACCCCAACACACTCCTAACCACAGCCCTAACCCCAACACATCCCTAACCCTAATCCCAACCCTAACCATAACCCTAACCCCAACACACCCCTAACCGTATCCCTAACCCTAACTCCAACCCTAGCACTAATTCCAACCCTAAACCTAGTTCTAACCCTAATTCCAACCCTAACCCTAATTCCACCCTAAGCCTAACTCCAACCCTAACCCTAATGCCAACCCTAACCCTATTTCCAACCCTAACCCTAGCCCTAACCCTATTTCCAACCCTAACCTTAATGGAAAAGCAAAAATAATTTATTTTATAATTTGATCCTGCCTATGGGGGTGATAAAGGGGGGGTTTATTTACTTTTCATTCTATTTTGATCACTGTGAGAGTTTATCACAGTGATCAAAATGAATGAATGAATCTGCAACCATTTTCCAAGATGGCGGCGCCCATGGTCTGGGACCGCGGGACACCGGGAGCCACGGCGGCACTCGGTAAGTTCCGGGGGGTGGGAGGGGGGTAATAGGAAGGCGGGGGGAGCGGAGGGATGGCGGGGGGAGCAGATAATGACAGCGGCGGCGCATCGTCGCTGTCATTCAGTGGCGGGGGGCAGATCGCCCCCGTTAACCGTAGGGGGGGGTCGGATCGGTGTCACCAGCCATGTCCGATGCTACTGCAGCATCGGCCATGGCTGGATTGTAATATTTCATCAATTTTCATTGATGAAATATTACTATCGCTCTGATTGGCTGTTAAAAGTGAAACAGCCAATCAAAGCGATCGTAACCACGTGGGTGCGAAGCCACTCCCCCTGTGGTGAAGAACAAAGCCCCCTGTATCTGCGGGTCGGGTGACCTTTTAGTGACCCCGGTCACCCGACCCGCAGGGGGGCTTTAAAGTCATGATGCCACATAGGCGTCACTGGTCGGATTGGCACAGGTTTTCATGACGCCTATGTGGCGTCATTGGTCGTGAAGGGGTTAACAGAAATAAACACTTGAAATAGATCACTCTGTAATGAATCTATATAATACATGAGACTCACTTTTTGTATTGAAGAACTGAAATAAATTAACTTTTTGATGATACTTGAATTTTATGAGAAGCATCAGTACAACTCCAATTTTTAAAAAAATGGGACGATGTGTAAAATGCGAGGATAACAAGAATGCAATAATTTAGAAATCTAGTCATATTGTATTCACAACAGAACAAAGAACACAGATCAGAAGTTGAAAGTTAGACAATTTTCGATTTAACTTTTTCAAGTAATTAATTTAGAAAATGATATCAACAACACATCTCAAAAAGGTTGGGACAGGGCCATGTCTTCCATTGTGTACCATCCTTTTTTTTATAAAACCATTTGTAAACCTGTGGAAAGCGAGCAGACCAATTGCTGGAGGTTTTTTGAGAAAATGTTGTTCCATGCTTGCCTGTTGTAGAACTTTAGCTGCTCAACATTCCTGAGTTTTTGCTGGATTTTTCGCTTTATAACACTTATTGTAAAAATATAGATCTGGAGATATGTAAGTTTACACACTCAAAACAAAAAATATGTACATTTAAAAATACGAGGTATAGTTTTATGGCACCCATAAGAGACTCAATATGACCTTAATTATATTCAGATCTCCTCAAACTATAAAGTGCATGAAGGACCTTAGATGCCCTTTCCAAACTTAGAAACTGAAAAAGCATGCTGCATGGCTATCTGGAGAATCATTGTCTATACTTTGAAACATATAAACATAGCTCTGATATGTTTTCTTCTACACAACTGGAAGATATAGAATTCAACTACCTTAATAAACATTACATGATGAACCTTAGGAAAAGCCTTGCTCCTAAACATGAGTGTTTAGAGCCTCAACCCCCATAGATTAAATACAAGCCATGATAGCGTTAAAGGTAAAAGGGTAATATTTATAAAAATTTCAGGGAAATGCAGGTTTCATTTTCAGTCAAATTAACATTAAGCACAAGCATATAGAAAAGATCAAACAATATGTGCAGACTGGAATATCTCGTTTTGTACCAATTATGTTAAATAATAAGGGAAAAGCAGCTGACTTTGCAACATGACAGCTTTGTGTGTGTCTGTTGAATGTTCTAGTTTTGCTATTATAGCATTTATGTTGAATGCTCAGCTAATGGAAAATAAAATATATGCCTCATATTAGAGCAAAAAAATTCTATACAATCACAACTGTACATAACAAAAAAACAACAAGCAACTATGTTATGGGAGTCATTACGCTGATATATCTGCACTTCAATAAACACATGTAAATATAATGATTCTGTTTTAAAGAATTTATTCTTATAGATTTTTGACAGCTTTTCAGCAATCCTATAATACAAGCACACATTCATAGACATTTCTGTGGAAGCATGTGCTGATAAGCTCACCTTTTGTGCTGATTTTGAAGGACCTTTGTTTTTGCTCCCCTTAGGTCTTCCTCTGGGTCTTTTGGGAGAGGGTTCCCCAGCTGCTGGCTCCTAAATACAGAAATAAACTTGATATACTGGAAGGACTTTAATATGGGAAAATATAGTGCATTCTCTTAAGGCAATTAAACTTTTTTCTGCCATGATATACTGAACTATTAAAACCTTAAGGGAAACATATGTAACTAATGTACAAATGTGATGATTTACAGGAAAAGAAAACATTTACACACTGAGATAGGCAGTAAAAATGAAGTTGTGCACTTAAGGGCTGTAATATTTCCTAATGAATGGCATACAGCTCATCACTGCATAGATACAGCAGAAAAAAAAAGTGATCTACTGTGGTGCAGTTGAGACAAGCGCACCAAATATAAGTGTTATATATAAATATATACAGAAGTGAGTGTATGTAAATAAAGCCCTGGTTTTAATTTGGTCAGATCAACATATTCCCCTCACTCTGCAAACACAACATCATGTGACCTGATTACAGCATAATATCATCAACCAGATGAATACATTGTTATTTTCATGGTCCTTGTGGAGACTTACTGAACCCTTGTAGAGCTGAAACCTCTTATTCTCTGCTTACATGTGAACATACATATCTAGCAACGATAAGACAGTATCAGGAGAACACCAACAGTGTCTAAACCTGTTTTCCCTGCCTGTAAAACCACATACTACCAGTAGTGAAACATTCAGTAGTCTCTATAAATACCCTGTGAATGTAAGCATGGACGTAATCCAATATAATACACACACACATATATATATATATATATATATATATATATATATATATATATATTGTAAGCTTGCTAAATTAATTGGAATTAACCCTAAGGTTCTCAAAAATAACCAGTCTACTATTCAAGTGAGGGTAATGTATGTAGGCTTGTACAGTGCAGTGCCGGTGTGAGGCGGATATATACATGCATTTTGGTGTTGTATGCTGTCTGTGAGGCAGATAGCTCCATGTATATTGTATGATATGGTGCAAGTGTGAAGCAGATACATACATGTTTTCGTGTAAGATGTCTGGGTGAGGCAGATACACATGCATTCTTGTAATGTATAGTTACTCTATGAAGCAGATACACATGCATTCTTGTATGGTGACTGTGAGGTAGATACACATGTATTCTTGTATGGTAACCGTGTGAGGTAGATACACATGTATTCTTGTATGGTGACTGTGAGGTAGATACACATGTATTCTTGTATGGTGGCCGTGTGAGGTAGATACACATGTATTCTTGTATGGTGGCCGTGTGAGGTAGATACACATGTATTCTTGTATGATGACCGTGTGATGTAGATACACATGTATTCTTGCATGGTGACTGTGAGGTAGATGCACATGTATTTTTGTATGGTGGCCGTGTGAGGTAGATACACATGTATTCTTGTATGGTGACTGTGAGGTAGATACACATGTATTCTTGTATGGTGACTGTGAGGTAGATACACATGTATTCTTGTATGGTAACCGTGTGAGGTAGATACACATGTATTCTTGTATGGTGGCCGTGTGAGGTAGATACACATGTATTCTTGTATGGTGACTGTGAGGTAGATACACATGTATTCTTGTATGGTGGCCGTGTGAGGTAGATACACATGTATTCTTGTATGGTGGCCGTGTGAGGTAGATACACATGTATTCTTGTATGGTGACCGTGTGAGGTAGATACACATGTATTCTTGCATGGAGACCATGTGAGGCATAAATTCTTGCACTGTATGGTGCCCGTGTGCGACATATATATATTATTGTACTGTACGGTGCCTGTGTGCGGCATATATATATTCTTGTACTGTATGGTACCCGTGTGCGGCATATACATATATATATATATGTTTTTGTACTTTAAGGTGCCAGTGTGAGGCAAATATATATATATTATTGTACTGTACAGTGCCCGTGTGCAGCATATATATATTCTTGTACTGTAAGGTGCCTGTGTGAGGCATATATACATTGTTTTTGCACTGTACAGTGCCCGTCTGAGGCAGATATATACACAAGGATGCCTTTGGTGCAGACAGCTTGCCATGGAAGTCCTATTGAAGAGGTCAGCACTACCACTGGGTGAGATGTATGGCATTCAGTGCAATATTGCATTATGCAGCCAAGAGGACAGAGAGCAGTTCCCCTTCCCCCAAGTCATGGTGACGAGCTGGCACAGGGAGACCCCCATGGTGGATTTGTACGAATGAGAGCGCACATTGCAGGGAGTTCTGTGCTTCTAGCCCGCAGTGCACCACTAATTGTGTGAGGTGAGGTGTGAGGTAAAGTGTGCGCCCTGTGAGGTGCAGCCAGGCAATGTGCGCCTTGTGTGGCAGTGTGCGCCCTGTGAGGTGCAGGGTGAGGTAAGGATGCAGTACTGACTTTTTGCGGTTTCCGAGGTCTTCCCCTCGCTCTCTTCGGTGATTCTGATGAGGGGGATGCAGGATGCTCCACAGATGTGGACTGGCGGCCACTTTCCTTTGAACTCATGGTATCTGCTCTCCCCCAACGATGATCTGCTGCACCTCCAGGGATCCAGGCGAGGAGCCGCCGCCGCCGCACCGGACGTCCTGCTGCTGCCACCAAAGTGAGAGGAGGAGAGCGCAGCGATGTGTCTCCTGAGGTCCTGGCACAGGACTTCACTATGCACACTGCTAGTAGACAGGGGGATGAAGAGGAGATATGTGATGTGCCGGGGACAATGGAGGTCACAGGGCAGCGGAGGTAACGACTAGTGAGCGCTGACACAACGCTGCTGCAAGGCTCTGGCCACATCTAAGTATTGCTGCACGGCCACACGTGTGTGTGATTTTGGGGGGTAAGGGAGGGCTTGTGTTTGTGTGAGTAGAGCATGTGATACAAGGCCAGCCCACGGATTATAGTGGGATGGGTAAAAAAAACACCTTTACCCGTGGGTGGAAAAAATAGGAGGAGGCAAAGCGCAGAAGGAGGCAGCGAGTGGAGGCTGGATGCCGGCCAGATATAACACAAGTACAGCAGCGCTGCTGGTGAGGGAAGCACGGGGCGACCTAACGTGGCTGCATGCTACAAGCGCAGAGTGGCCCTGCTCCAAGCCAGGGAATCCCTCCTGAGGAGGAGGCGACACAGAGCAGCGCTGCGACTGCTATATCGGGACATATACTGGCTGTATACGGCAGGTCAACAAGTACAGCGCTGCGAGTGCTATATCGGGACATACAGTATACTGGCTGTATATAGCACGTCTACAACTAGAGCGCAGCGCTGCGAGTGCTATATCGGGACATATACTGGCTGTATACAGCACGTCTACAACTAGAGAGCAGCGCTGCGAGTGCTATATCGGGACATACAGTATACCTGCTGTATATAGCACGTCTACAACTAGAGCGCAGCGCTGCGTGTGTTATATCGGGACATATACTGGCTGTATACAGCACGTCTACAACTAGAGAGCAGCGCTGCGAGTGTTATATCGGGACATACAGTATACTGGCTGTATACGGCAGGTCAACAAGTACAGCGCTGCGAGTGCTATATCGGGACATACAGTATACTGGCTGTATACAGCACGTCTACAACTAGAGAGCAGCGCTGCGAGTGCTATATCGGGACATATACTGGCTGTATACGGCACGTCTACAACTAGAGAGCAGCGCTGCGAGTGCTATATCGGGACATATACTGGCTGTATACAGCACGTCTACAACTAGAGCGCAGCGCTGCGTGTGTTATATCGGGACATACAGTATACTGGCTGTATATAGCACGTCTACAACTAGAGCGCAGCGCTGCGAGTGTTATATCGGGACATACAGTATACTGGCTGTATACGGCAGGTCAACAAGTACAGCGCTGCGAGTGCTATATCGGGACATATACTGGCTGTATACAGTACGTCTACAACTAGAGAGCAGCGCTGCGAGTGCTATATCGGGACATATACTGGCTGTATACAGCACGTCTACAACTAGAGCGCAGCGCTGCGTGTGTTATATCGGGACATACAGTATACTGGCTGTATACAGCACGTCTACAACTAGAGCGCAGCGCTGCGAGTGCTATATCGGGACATATACTGGCTGTATACAGCACGTCTACAACTAGAGCGCAGCGCTGCGAGTGTTATATCGGGACATACAGTATACTGGCTGTATACAGCACGTCTACAACTAGAGAGCAGCGCTGCGAGTGCTATATCGGGACATATACTGGCTGTATACAGCACGTCTACAACTAGAGCGCAGCGCTGCGAGTGTTATATCGGGACATACAGTATACTGGCTGTATACAGCACGTCTACAACTAGAGAGCAGCGCTGCGAGTGCTATATCGGGACATATACTGGCTGTATACAGCACGTCTACAACTAGAGCGCAGCGCTGCGAGTGCTATATCGGGACATACAGTATACTGGCTGTATATAGCACGTCTACAACTAGAGAGCAGCGCTGCGAGTGCTATATCGGGACATACAATATACTGGCTGTATACAGCACGTCTACAACTAGAGCGCAGCGCTGCGTGTGTTATATCGGGACATACAGTAGGCTGGCTGTATACAGCACGTCTACAACTAGAGCGCGCGCTGCGTGTGTTATATCGGGACATATACTGGCTGTATACAGCACGTCTACAACTAGAGCGCAGCGCTGCGAGTGCTATATCGGGACATATACTGGCTGTATACGGCAGGTCAACAAGTACAGCGCTGCGAGTGCTATATCGGGACATATACTGGATGTATACGGCAGGTCTACAACTAGAGAGCAGCGCTGCGAGTGCTATATCGGGACATATACTGGCTGTATACGGCAGGTCAACAAGTACAGCGCTGCGAGTGCTATATCGGGACATACAGTATACTGGCTGTATACAGCACGTCTACAACTAGAGAGCAGCGCTGCGAGTGCTATATCGGGACATATACTGGCTGTATACGGCAGGTCAACAAGTACAGCGCTGCGAGTGCTATATCGGGACATATACTGGATGTATACGGCAGGTCTACAACTAGAGAGCAGCGCTGCGAGTGCTATATCGGGACATATACTGGCTGTATACGGCAGGTCAACAAGTACAGCGCTGCGAGTGCTATATCGGGACATACAGTATACTGGCTGTATACAGCACGTCTACAACTAGAGAGCAGCGCTGCGAGTGCTATATCGGGACATATACTGGCTGTATACAGCACGTCTACAACTAGAGCGCAGCGCTGCGTGTGTTATATCGGGACATACAGTATACTGGCTGTATACAGCACGTCTACAACTAGAGCGCAGCGCTGCGAGTGCTATATCGGGACATATACTGGCTGTATACAGCACGTCTACAACTAGAGCGCAGCGCTGCGAGTGTTATATCGGGACATACAGTATACTGGCTGTATACAGCACGTCTACAACTAGAGAGCAGCGCTGCGAGTGCTATATCGGGACATATACTGGCTGTATACAGCACGTCTACAACTAGAGCGCAGCGCTGCGAGTGTTATATCGGGACATACAGTATACTGGCTGTATACAGCACGTCTACAACTAGAGAGCAGCGCTGCGAGTGCTATATCGGGACATATACTGGCTGTATACAGCACGTCTACAACTAGAGCGCAGCGCTGCGAGTGCTATATCGGGACATACAGTATACTGGCTGTATATAGCACGTCTACAACTAGAGAGCAGCGCTGCGAGTGCTATATCGGGACATACAATATACTGGCTGTATACAGCACGTCTACAACTAGAGCGCAGCGCTGCGTGTGTTATATCGGGACATACAGTAGGCTGGCTGTATACAGCACGTCTACAACTAGAGCGCGCGCTGCGTGTGTTATATCGGGACATATACTGGCTGTATACAGCACGTCTACAACTAGAGCGCAGCGCTGCGAGTGCTATATCGGGACATATACTGGCTGTATACGGCAGGTCAACAAGTACAGCGCTGCGAGTGCTATATCGGGACATATACTGGATGTATACGGCAGGTCTACAACTAGAGAGCAGCGCTGCGAGTGCTATATCGGGACATATACTGGCTGTATACGGCAGGTCAACAAGTACAGCGCTGCGAGTGCTATATCGGGACATACAGTATACTGGCTGTATACAGCACGTCTACAACTAGAGAGCAGCGCTGCGAGTGCTATATCGGGACATATACTGGCTGTATACGGCAGGTCAACAAGTACAGCGCTGCGAGTGCTATATCGGGACATATACTGGATGTATACGGCAGGTCTACAACTAGAGAGCAGCGCTGCGAGTGCTATATCGGGACATATACTGGCTGTATACGGCAGGTCAACAAGTACAGCGCTGCGAGTGCTATATCGGGACATACAGTATACTGGCTGTATACAGCACGTCTACAACTAGAGAGCAGCGCTGCGAGTGCTATATCGGGACATATACTGGCTGTATACAGCACGTCTACAACTAGAGCGCAGCGCTGCGTGTGTTATATCGGGACATACAGTATACTGGCTGTATACAGCACGTCTACAACTAGAGCGCAGCGCTGCGAGTGCTATATCGGGACATATACTGGCTGTATACAGCACGTCTACAACTAGAGCGCAGCGCTGCGAGTGTTATATCGGGACATACAGTATACTGGCTGTATACAGCACGTCTACAACTAGAGAGCAGCGCTGCGAGTGCTATATCGGGACATATACTGGCTGTATACAGCACGTCTACAACTAGAGCGCAGCGCTGCGAGTGTTATATCGGGACATACAGTATACTGGCTGTATACAGCACGTCTACAACTAGAGAGCAGCGCTGCGAGTGCTATATCGGGACATATACTGGCTGTATACAGCACGTCTACAACTAGAGCGCAGCGCTGCGAGTGCTATATCGGGACATACAGTATACTGGCTGTATATAGCACGTCTACAACTAGAGAGCAGCGCTGCGAGTGCTATATCGGGACATACAATATACTGGCTGTATACAGCACGTCTACAACTAGAGCGCAGCGCTGCGTGTGTTATATCGGGACATACAGTAGGCTGGCTGTATACAGCACGTCTACAACTAGAGCGCGCGCTGCGTGTGTTATATCGGGACATATACTGGCTGTATACAGCACGTCTACAACTAGAGCGCAGCGCTGCGAGTGCTATATCGGGACATATACTGGCTGTATACGGCAGGTCAACAAGTACAGCGCTGCGAGTGCTATATCGGGACATATACTGGATGTATACGGCAGGTCTACAACTAGAGAGCAGCGCTGCGAGTGCTATATCGGGACATATACTGGCTGTATACGGCAGGTCAACAAGTACAGCGCTGCGAGTGCTATATCGGGACATACAGTATACTGGCTGTATACAGCACGTCTACAACTAGAGAGCAGCGCTGCGAGTGCTATATCGGGACATATACTGGCTGTATACGGCAGGTCAACAAGTACAGCGCTGCGAGTGCTATATCGGGACATATACTGGCTGTATACAGCACGTCTACAACTAGAGAGCAGCGCTGCGAGTGCTATATCGGGACATACAGTATACCTGCTGTATATAGCACGTCTACAACTAGAGCGCAGCGCTGCGTGTGTTATATCGGGACATATACTGGCTGTATACAGCACGTCTACAACTAGAGAGCAGCGCTGCGAGTGTTATATCGGGACATACAGTATACTGGCTGTATACGGCAGGTCAACAAGTACAGCGCTGCGAGTGCTATATCGGGACATACAGTATACTGGCTGTATACAGCACGTCTACAACTAGAGAGCAGCGCTGCGAGTGCTATATCGGGACATATACTGGCTGTATACGGCACGTCTACAACTAGAGAGCAGCGCTGCGAGTGCTATATCGGGACATATACTGGCTGTATACAGCACGTCTACAACTAGAGCGCAGCGCTGCGTGTGTTATATCGGGACATACAGTATACTGGCTGTATATAGCACGTCTACAACTAGAGCGCAGCGCTGCGAGTGTTATATCGGGACATACAGTATACTGGCTGTATACGGCAGGTCAACAAGTACAGCGCTGCGAGTGCTATATCGGGACATATACTGGCTGTATACAGTACGTCTACAACTAGAGAGCAGCGCTGCGAGTGCTATATCGGGACATATACTGGCTGTATACAGCACGTCTACAACTAGAGCGCAGCGCTGCGTGTGTTATATCGGGACATACAGTATACTGGCTGTATACAGCACGTCTACAACTAGAGCGCAGCGCTGCGAGTGCTATATCGGGACATATACTGGCTGTATACAGCACGTCTACAACTAGAGCGCAGCGCTGCGAGTGTTATATCGGGACATACAGTATACTGGCTGTATACAGCACGTCTACAACTAGAGAGCAGCGCTGCGAGTGCTATATCGGGACATATACTGGCTGTATACAGCACGTCTACAACTAGAGCGCAGCGCTGCGAGTGTTATATCGGGACATACAGTATACTGGCTGTATACAGCACGTCTACAACTAGAGAGCAGCGCTGCGAGTGCTATATCGGGACATATACTGGCTGTATACAGCACGTCTACAACTAGAGCGCAGCGCTGCGAGTGCTATATCGGGACATACAGTATACTGGCTGTATATAGCACGTCTACAACTAGAGAGCAGCGCTGCGAGTGCTATATCGGGACATACAATATACTGGCTGTATACAGCACGTCTACAACTAGAGCGCAGCGCTGCGTGTGTTATATCGGGACATACAGTAGGCTGGCTGTATACAGCACGTCTACAACTAGAGCGCGCGCTGCGTGTGTTATATCGGGACATATACTGGCTGTATACAGCACGTCTACAACTAGAGCGCAGCGCTGCGAGTGCTATATCGGGACATATACTGGCTGTATACGGCAGGTCAACAAGTACAGCGCTGCGAGTGCTATATCGGGACATATACTGGATGTATACGGCAGGTCTACAACTAGAGAGCAGCGCTGCGAGTGCTATATCGGGACATATACTGGCTGTATACGGCAGGTCAACAAGTACAGCGCTGCGAGTGCTATATCGGGACATACAGTATACTGGCTGTATACAGCACGTCTACAACTAGAGAGCAGCGCTGCGAGTGCTATATCGGGACATATACTGGCTGTATACGGCAGGTCAACAAGTACAGCGCTGCGAGTGCTATATCGGGACATATACTGGATGTATACGGCAGGTCTACAACTAGAGAGCAGCGCTGCGAGTGCTATATCGGGACATATACTGGCTGTATACGGCAGGTCAACAAGTACAGCGCTGCGAGTGCTATATCGGGACATACAGTATACTGGCTGTATACAGCACGTCTACAACTAGAGAGCAGCGCTGCGAGTGCTATATCGGGACATATACTGGCTGTATACAGCACGTCTACAACTAGAGCGCAGCGCTGCGTGTGTTATATCGGGACATACAGTATACTGGCTGTATACAGCACGTCTACAACTAGAGCGCAGCGCTGCGAGTGCTATATCGGGACATATACTGGCTGTATACAGCACGTCTACAACTAGAGCGCAGCGCTGCGAGTGTTATATCGGGACATACAGTATACTGGCTGTATACAGCACGTCTACAACTAGAGAGCAGCGCTGCGAGTGCTATATCGGGACATATACTGGCTGTATACAGCACGTCTACAACTAGAGCGCAGCGCTGCGAGTGTTATATCGGGACATACAGTATACTGGCTGTATACAGCACGTCTACAACTAGAGAGCAGCGCTGCGAGTGCTATATCGGGACATATACTGGCTGTATACAGCACGTCTACAACTAGAGCGCAGCGCTGCGAGTGCTATATCGGGACATACAGTATACTGGCTGTATATAGCACGTCTACAACTAGAGAGCAGCGCTGCGAGTGCTATATCGGGACATACAATATACTGGCTGTATACAGCACGTCTACAACTAGAGCGCAGCGCTGCGTGTGTTATATCGGGACATACAGTAGGCTGGCTGTATACAGCACGTCTACAACTAGAGCGCGCGCTGCGTGTGTTATATCGGGACATATACTGGCTGTATACAGCACGTCTACAACTAGAGCGCAGCGCTGCGAGTGCTATATCGGGACATATACTGGCTGTATACGGCAGGTCAACAAGTACAGCGCTGCGAGTGCTATATCGGGACATATACTGGATGTATACGGCAGGTCTACAACTAGAGAGCAGCGCTGCGAGTGCTATATCGGGACATATACTGGCTGTATACGGCAGGTCAACAAGTACAGCGCTGCGAGTGCTATATCTGGACATACAGTATACTGGCTGTATACAGCACGTCTACAACTAGAGAGCAGCGCTGCGAGTGCTATATCGGGACATATACTGGCTGTATACGGCAGGTCAACAAGTACAGCGCTGCGAGTGCTATATCGGGACATATACTGGATGTATACGGCAGGTCTACAACTAGAGAGCAGCGCTGCGAGTGCTATATCGGGACATATACTGGCTGTATACGGCAGGTCAACAAGTACAGCGCTGCGAGTGCTATATCGGGACATACAGTATACTGGCTGTATACAGCACGTCTACAACTAGAGAGCAGCGCTGCGAGTGCTATATCGGGACATATACTGGCTGTATACAGCACGTCTACAACTAGAGCGCAGCGCTGCGTGTGTTATATCGGGACATACAGTATACTGGCTGTATACAGCACGTCTACAACTAGAGCGCAGCGCTGCGAGTGCTATATCGGGACATATACTGGCTGTATACAGCACGTCTACAACTAGAGCGCAGCGCTGCGAGTGTTATATCGGGACATACAGTATACTGGCTGTATACAGCACGTCTACAACTAGAGAGCAGCGCTGCGAGTGCTATATCGGGACATATACTGGCTGTATGCAGCACGTCTACAACTAGAGCGCAGCGCTGCGAGTGTTATATCGGGACATACAGTATACTGGCTGTATACAGCACGTCTACAACTAGAGAGCAGCGCTGCGAGTGCTATATCGGGACATATACTGGCTGTATACAGCACGTCTACAACTAGAGCGCAGCGCTGCGAGTGCTATATCGGGACATACAGTATACTGGCTGTATATAGCACGTCTACAACTAGAGAGCAGCGCTGCGAGTGCTATATCGGGACATACAATATACTGGCTGTATACAGCACGTCTACAACTAGAGCGCAGCGCTGCGTGTGTTATATCGGGACATACAGTAGGCTGGCTGTATACAGCACGTCTACAACTAGAGCGCGCGCTGCGTGTGTTATATCGGGACATATACTGGCTGTATACAGCACGTCTACAACTAGAGCGCAGCGCTGCGAGTGCTATATCGGGACATATACTGGCTGTATACGGCAGGTCAACAAGTACAGCGCTGCGAGTGCTATATCGGGACATATACTGGATGTATACGGCAGGTCTACAACTAGAGAGCAGCGCTGCGAGTGCTATATCGGGACATATACTGGCTGTATACGGCAGGTCAACAAGTACAGCGCTGCGAGTGCTATATCGGGACATACAGTATACTGGCTGTATACAGCACGTCTACAACTAGAGAGCAGCGCTGCGAGTGCTATATCGGGACATATACTGGCTGTATACGGCAGGTCAACAAGTACAGCGCTGCGAGTGCTATATCGGGACATACAGTATACTGGCTGTATATAGCACGTCTACAACTAGAGAGCAGCGCTGCGAGTGCTATATCGGGACATACAGTATACTGGCTGTATATAGCACGTCTACAACTAGAGCGCAGCGCTGCGTGTGTTATATCGGGACATACAGTATACTGGCTGTATATAGCACGTCTACAACTAGAGCGCAGCGCTGCGAGTGCTATATCGGGACATACAGTATACTGGCTGTATATAGCACGTCTACAACTAGAGCGCAGCGCTGCGTGTGTTATATCGGGACATACAGTATACTGGCTGTATATAGCACGTCTACAACTAGAGCGCAGCGCTGCGAGTGCTATATCGGGACATACAGTATACTGGCTGTATATAGCACATCTACAACTAGAGTGCAGCGCTGCGAGTGTTATATCGGGACATACAGTATACTGGCTGTATATAGCACGTCTACAACTAGAGAGCAGCGCTGCGAGTGCTATATCGGGACATATACTGGCTGTATACGGCAGGTCAACAAGTACAGCGCTGCGAGTGCTATATCGGGACATACAGTATACTGACTGTATACAGCACGTCTACAACTAGAGCGCAGCGCTGCGTGTGTTATATCGGGACATACAGTAGGCTGGCTGTATACAGCACGTCTACAACTAGAGCGCGCGCTGCGTGTGTTATATCGGGACATATACTGGCTGTATACAGCACGTCTACAACTAGAGCGCAGCGCTGCGAGTGCTATATCGGGACATATACTGGCTGTATACGGCAGGTCAACAAGTACAGCGCTGCGAGTGCTATATCGGGACATATACTGGATGTATACGGCAGGTCTACAACTAGAGAGCAGCGCTGCGAGTGCTATATCGGGACATATACTGGCTGTATACGGCAGGTCAACAAGTACAGCGCTGCGAGTGCTATATCGGGACATACAGTATACTGGCTGTATACAGCACGTCTACAACTAGAGAGCAGCGCTGCGAGTGCTATATCGGGACATATACTGGCTGTATACAGCACGTCTACAACTAGAGCGCAGCGCTGCGTGTGTTATATCGGGACATACAGTATACTGGCTGTATACAGCACGTCTACAACTAGAGCGCAGCGCTGCGAGTGCTATATCGGGACATATACTGGCTGTATACAGCACGTCTACAACTAGAGCGCAGCGCTGCGAGTGTTATATCGGGACATACAGTATACTGGCTGTATACAGCACGTCTACAACTAGAGAGCAGCGCTGCGAGTGCTATATCGGGACATATACTGGCTGTATACAGCACGTCTACAACTAGAGCGCAGCGCTGCGAGTGTTATATCGGGACATACAGTATACTGGCTGTATACAGCACGTCTACAACTAGAGAGCAGCGCTGCGAGTGCTATATCGGGACATATACTGGCTGTATACAGCACGTCTACAACTAGAGCGCAGCGCTGCGAGTGCTATATCGGGACATACAGTATACTGGCTGTATATAGCACGTCTACAACTAGAGAGCAGCGCTGCGAGTGCTATATCGGGACATACAGTATACTGGCTGTATATAGCACGTCTACAACTAGAGCGCAGCGCTGCGTGTGTTATATCGGGACATACAGTATACTGGCTGTATATAGCACGTCTACAACTAGAGCGCAGCGCTGCGAGTGCTATATCGGGACATACAGTATACTGGCTGTATATAGCACGTCTACAACTAGAGCGCAGCGCTGCGTGTGTTATATCGGGACATACAGTATACTGGCTGTATATAGCACGTCTACAACTAGAGCGCAGCGCTGCGAGTGCTATATCGGGACATACAGTATACTGGCTGTATATAGCACATCTACAACTAGAGCGCAGCGCTGCGAGTGTTATATCGGGACATACAGTATACTGGCTGTATATAGCACGTCTACAACTAGAGAGCAGCGCTGCGAGTGCTATATCGGGACATACAGTATACTGGCTGTATATAGCACGTCTACAACTAGAGCGCAGCGCTGGGAGTGTTATATCTGGACATACAGTATACTGGCTGTATATAGCACGTCTACAACTAGAGCGCAGCTCTGCGAGTGTTATATCGGGACATACAGTATACTGGCTGTATACAGCACGTCTACAACTAGAGAGCAGCGCTGGGAGTGTTATATCGGGACATACAGTATACTGGCAGTATATAGCATGTCTACAACTAGAGCGCAGCTCTGCGAGTGTTATATCGGGACATACAGTATACTGGCTGTATACAGCACGTCTACAACTAGAGAGCAGCGCTGCGAGTGCTATATCGGGACATACAGTATACTGGCTGTATATAGCACGTCTACAACTAGAGCGCAGCGCTGGGAGTGTTATATCGGGACATACAGTATACTGGCTGTATATAGCATGTCTACAACTAGAGAGCAGCGCTGCGAGTGCTATATCGGGACATACAGTATACTAACTGTATACAGCACGTCTACAACTAGAGAGCAGCGCTGCGAGTGTTATATCGGGACATACAGTATACTGGCTGTATATAGCACGTCTACAACTAGAGCGCAGCGCTGGGAGTGTTATATCGGGACATACAGTATACTGGCTGTATATAGCATGTCTACAACTAGAGCGCAGCGCTGCGAGTGCTATATCGGGACATACAGTATACTGGCTGTATATAGCACGTCTACAACTAGAGCGCAGCGCTGGGAGTGTTATATCGGGACATACAGTATACTGGCTGTATATAGCATGTCTACAACTAGAGAGCAGCGCTGCGAGTGCTATATCGGGACATACAGTATACTGACTGTATACAGCACGTCTACAACTAGAGAGCAGCGCTGCGAGTGTTATATCGGGACATACAGTATACTGGCTGTATATAGCACGTCTACAACTAGAGAGCAGCGCTGCGAGTGTTATATCGGGACATACAGTATACTGGCTGTATATAGCACGTCTGCAACTAGAGCGCAGCGCTGCGAGTGCTATATCGGGACATACAGTATACTGGCTGTATATAGCATGTCTACAACTAGAGCGCAGCGCTGCGAGTGCTATATCGGGACATACAGTATACTGGCTGTATACAGCACGTCTACAACTAGAGCGCAGCGCTGCGAGTGCTATATCGGGACATATACTGGCTGTATACGGCAGGTCAACAAGTACAGCGCTGCGAGTGCTATATCGGGACATATACTGGATGTATACGGTAGGTCTACAACTAGAGAGCAGCGCTGCGAGTGCTATATCGGGACATATACTGGCTGTATACGGCAGGTCAACAAGTACAGCGCTGCGAGTGCTATATCGGGACATACAGTATACTGGCTGTATACAGCACGTCTACAACTAGAGAGCAGCGCTGCGAGTGCTATATCGGGACATATACTGGCTGTATACAGCACGTCTACAACTAGAGCGCAGCGCTGCGAGTGTTATATCGGGACATACAGTATACTGGCTGTATACAGCACGTCTACAACTAGAGAGCAGCGCTGCGAGTGCTATATCGGGACATATACTGGCTGTATACAGCACGTCTACAACTAGAGCGCAGCGCTGCGAGTGCTATATCGGGACATACAGTATACTGGCTGTATATAGCACGTCTACAACTAGAGAGCAGCGCTGCGAGTGCTATATCGGGACATACAGTATACTGGCTGTATATAGCACGTCTACAACTAGAGCGCAGCGCTGCGTGTGTTATATCGGGACATACAGTATACTGGCTGTATATAGCACGTCTACAACTAGAGCGCAGTGCTGCGAGTGCTATATCGGGACATACAGTATACTGGCTGTATATAGCACGTCTACAACTAGAGCGCAGCGCTGCGTGTGTTATATCGGGACATACAGTATACTGGCTGTATATAGCACGTCTACAACTAGAGCGCAGCGCTGCGAGTGCTATATCGGGACATACAGTATACTGGCTGTATATAGCACATCTACAACTAGAGCGCAGCGCTGCGAGTGTTATATCGGGACATACAGTATACTGGCTGTATATAGCACGTCTACAACTAGAGAGCAGCGCTGCGAGTGCTATATCGGGACATACAGTATACTGGCTGTATATAGCACGTCTACAACTAGAGCGCAGCGCTGGGAGTGTTATATCTGGACATACAGTATACTGGCTGTATATAGCACGTCTACAACTAGAGCGCAGCTCTGCGAGTGTTATATCGGGACATACAGTATACTGGCTGTATACAGCACGTCTACAACTAGAGAGCAGCGCTGGGAGTGTTATATCGGGACATACAGTATACTGGCTGTATATAGCATGTCTACAACTAGAGCGCAGCTCTGCGAGTGTTATATCGGGACATACAGTATACTGGCTGTATACAGCACGTCTACAACTAGAGAGCAGCGCTGCGAGTGCTATATCGGGACATACAGTATACTGGCTGTATATAGCACGTCTACAACTAGAGCGCAGCGCTGGGAGTGTTATATCGGGACATACAGTATACTGGCTGTATATAGCATGTCTACAACTAGAGAGCAGCGCTGCGAGTGCTATATCGGGACATACAGTATACTAACTGTATACAGCACGTCTACAACTAGAGAGCAGCGCTGCGAGTGTTATATCGGGACATACAGTATACTGGCTGTATATAGCACGTCTACAACTAGAGCGCAGCGCTGGGAGTGTTATATCGGGACATACAGTATACTGGCTGTATATAGCATGTCTACAACTAGAGCGCAGCGCTGCGAGTGTTATATCGGGACATACAGTATACTGGCTGTATATAGCACGTCTACAACTAGAGCGCAGCGCTGGGAGTGTTATATCGGGACATACAGTATACTGGCTGTATATAGCATGTCTACAACTAGAGAGCAGCGCTGCGAGTGCTATATCGGGACATACAGTATACTGACTGTATACAGCACGTCTACAACTAGAGAGAAGCGCTGCGAGTGTTATATCGGGACATACAGTATACTGGCTGTATATAGCACGTCTACAACTAGAGAGCAGCGCTGCGAGTGTTATATCGGGACATACAGTATACTGGCTGTATATAGCACGTCTGCAACTAGAGCGCAGCGCTGCGAGTGCTATATCGGGACATACAGTATACTGGCTGTATATAGCACGTCTACAACTAGAGCGCAGCGCTGGGAGTGTTATATCGGGACATACAGTATACTGGCTGTATATAGCATGTCTACAACTAGAGAGCAGCGCTGCGAGTGCTATATCGGGACATACAGTATACTAACTGTATACAGCACGTCTACAACTAGAGAGCAGCGCTGCGAGTGTTATATCGGGACATACAGTATACTGGCTGTATATAGCACGTCTACAACTAGAGCGCAGCGCTGGGAGTGTTATATCGGGACATACAGTATACTGGCTGTATATAGCATGTCTACAACTAGAGCGCAGCGCTGCGAGTGCTATATCGGGACATACAGTATACTGGCTGTATATAGCACGTCTACAACTAGAGCGCAGCGCTGGGAGTGTTATATCGGGACATACAGTATACTGGCTGTATATAGCATGTCTACAACTAGAGCGCAGCGCTGCGAGTGTTATATCGGGACATACAGTATACTGGCTGTATATAGCACGTCTACAACTAGAGCGCAGCGCTGGGAGTGTTATATCGGGACATACAGTATACTGGCTGTATATAGCATGTCTACAACTAGAGAGCAGCGCTGCGAGTGCTATATCGGGACATACAGTATACTGACTGTATACAGCACGTCTACAACTAGAGAGAAGCGCTGCGAGTGTTATATCGGGACATACAGTATACTGGCTGTATATAGCACGTCTGCAACTAGAGCGCAGCGCTGCGAGTGCTATATCGGGACATACAGTATACTGACTGTATATAGCACGTCTACAACTAGAGCGCAGCGCTGCGAGTGCTATATCGGGACATACAGTATACTGGCTGTATATAGCACGTCTACAACTAGAGCGCAGCGCTGCGTGTGTTATATCGGGACATACAGTATACTGGCTGTATATAGCACGTCTACAACTAGAGCGCAGCGCTGCGAGTGCTATATCGGGACATACAGTATACTGGCTGTATATAGCACATCTACAACTAGAGCGCAGCGCTGCGAGTGTTATATCGGGACATACAGTATACTGGCTGTATATAGCACGTCTACAACTAGAGAGCAGCGCTGCGAGTGCTATATCGGGACATACAGTATACTGGCTGTATATAGCATGTCTACAACTAGAGCGCAGCGCTGGGAGTGTTATATCTGGACATACAGTATACTGGCTGTATATAGCACGTCTACAACTAGAGCGCAGCTCTGCGAGTGTTATATCGGGACATACAGTATACTGGCTGTATACAGCACGTCTACAACTAGAGAGCAGCGCTGGGAGTGTTATATCGGGACATACAGTATACTGGCTGTATATAGCATGTCTACAACTAGAGCGCAGCTCTGCGAGTGTTATATCGGGACATACAGTATACTGGCTGTATACAGCACGTCTACAACTAGAGAGCAGCGCTGCGAGTGCTATATCGGGACATACAGTATACTGGCTGTATATAGCACGTCTACAACTAGAGCGCAGCGCTGGGAGTGTTATATCGGGACATACAGTATACTGGCTGTATATAGCATGTCTACAACTAGAGAGCAGCGCTGCGAGTGCTATATCGGGACATACAGTATACTAACTGTATACAGCACGTCTACAACTAGAGAGCAGCGCTGCGAGTGTTATATCGGGACATACAGTATACTGGCTGTATATAGCACGTCTACAACTAGAGCGCAGCGCTGGGAGTGTTATATCGGGACATACAGTATACTGGCTGTATATAGCATGTCTACAACTAGAGCGCAGCGCTGCGAGTGTTATATCGGGACATACAGTATACTGGCTGTATATAGCACGTCTACAACTAGAGCGCAGCGCTGGGAGTGTTATATCGGGACATACAGTATACTGGCTGTATATAGCATGTCTACAACTAGAGAGCAGCGCTGCGAGTGCTATATCGGGACATACAGTATACTGACTGTATACAGCACGTCTACAACTAGAGAGAAGCGCTGCGAGTGTTATATCGGGACATACAGTATACTGGCTGTATATAGCACGTCTACAACTAGAGAGCAGCGCTGCGAGTGTTATATCGGGACATACAGTATACTGGCTGTATATAGCACGTCTGCAACTAGAGCGCAGCGCTGCGAGTGCTATATCGGGACATACAGTATACTGGCTGTATATAGCACGTCTACAACTAGAGCGCAGCGCTGGGAGTGTTATATCGGGACATACAGTATACTGGCTGTATATAGCATGTCTACAACTAGAGAGCAGCGCTGCGAGTGCTATATCGGGACATACAGTATACTAACTGTATACAGCACGTCTACAACTAGAGAGCAGCGCTGCGAGTGTTATATCGGGACATACAGTATACTGGCTGTATATAGCACGTCTACAACTAGAGCGCAGCGCTGGGAGTGTTATATCGGGACATACAGTATACTGGCTGTATATAGCATGTCTACAACTAGAGCGCAGCGCTGCGAGTGCTATATCGGGACATACAGTATACTGGCTGTATATAGCACGTCTACAACTAGAGCGCAGCGCTGGGAGTGTTATATCGGGACATACAGTATACTGGCTGTATATAGCATGTCTACAACTAGAGAGCAGCGCTGCGAGTGCTATATCGGGACATACAGTATACTGACTGTATACAGCACGTCTACAACTAGAGAGCAGCGCTGCGAGTGTTATATCGGGACATACAGTATACTGGCTGTATATAGCACGTCTACAACTAGAGAGCAGCGCTGCGAGTGTTATATCGGGACATACAGTATACTGGCTGTATATAGCACGTCTGCAACTAGAGCGCAGCGCTGCGAGTGCTATATCGGGACATACAGTATACTGACTGTATATAGCATGTCTACAACTAGAGCGCAGCGCTGCGAGTGCTATATCGGGACATACAGTATACTGGCTGTATACAGCACGTCTACAACTTGAGCGCAGCGCTGCGAGTGCTATATCGGGACATACAGTATACTGGCTGTATATAGCACGTCTACAACTAGAGAGCAGCGCTGCGAGTGCTATATCGGGACATACAGTATACTGGCTGTATATAGCACATCTACAACTAGAGCGCAGCGCTGCGAGTGTTATATCGGGACATACAGTATACTGGCTGTATATAGCACGTCTACAACTAGAGAGCAGCGCTGCGAGTGCTATATCGGGACATACAGTATACTGGCTGTATATAGCACGTCTACAACTAGAGCGCAGCGCTGGGAGTGTTATATCTGGACATACAGTATACTGGCTGTATATAGCACGTCTACAACTAGAGCGCAGCTCTGCGAGTGTTATATCGGGACATACAGTATACTGGCTGTATACAGCACGTCTACAACTAGAGAGCAGCGCTGGGAGTGTTATATCGGGACATACAGTATACTGGCTGTATATAGCATGTCTACAACTAGAGCGCAGCTCTGCGAGTGTTATATCGGGACATACAGTATACTGGCTGTATACAGCACGTCTACAACTAGAGAGCAGCGCTGCGAGTGCTATATCGGGACATACAGTATACTGGCTGTATATAGCACGTCTACAACTAGAGCGCAGCGCTGGGAGTGTTATATCGGGACATACAGTATACTGGCTGTATATAGCATGTCTACAACTAGAGAGCAGCGCTGCGAGTGCTATATCGGGACATACAGTATACTAACTGTATACAGCACGTCTACAACTAGAGAGCAGCGCTGCGAGTGTTATATCGGGACATACAGTATACTGGCTGTATATAGCACGTCTACAACTAGAGCGCAGCGCTGGGAGTGTTATATCGGGACATACAGTATACTGGCTGTATATAGCATGTCTACAACTAGAGCGCAGCGCTGCGAGTGCTATATCGGGACATACAGTATACTGGCTGTATATAGCACGTCTACAACTAGAGCGCAGCGCTGGGAGTGTTATATCGGGACATACAGTATACTGGCTGTATATAGCATGTCTACAACTAGAGAGCAGCGCTGCGAGTGCTATATCGGGACATACAGTATACTGACTGTATACAGCACGTCTACAACTAGAGAGCAGCGCTGCGAGTGTTATATCGGGACATACAGTATACTGGCTGTATATAGCATGTCTACAACTAGAGCGCAGCGCTGCGAGTGCTATATCGGGACATACAGTATACTGGCTGTATATAGCATGTCTACAACTAGAGCGCAGCGCTGCGAGTGCTATATCGGGACATACAGTATACTGGCTGTATACAGCACGTCTACAACTAGAGCGCAGCGCTGCGAGTGCTATATCGGGACATACAGTATACTGGCTGTATATAGCACATCTACAACTAGAGCGCAGCGCTGCGAGTGCTATATCGGGACATACAGTATACTGGCTGTATATAGCACATCTACAACTAGAGAGCAGCGCTGCGAGTGTTATATCGGGACATACAGTATACTGGCTGTATACAGCACGTCTACAACTAGAGAGCAGCGCTGCGTGTGCTATATCGGGACATACAGTATACTGGCTGTATACAGCACGTCTACAACTAGAGAGCAGCGCTGCGTGTGCTATATCGGGACATACAGTATACTGGCTGTATATAGCACATCTACAACTAGAGCGCAGCGCTGCGAGTGCTATATCGGGACATACAGTATACTGGCTGTATATAGCACATCTACAACTAGAGAGCAGCGCTGCGAGTGTTATATCGGGACATACAGTATACTGGCTGTATACAGCACGTCTACAACTAGGGAGCAGCGCTGCGAGTGCTATATCGGGACATACAGTATACTGGCTGTATATAGCACGTCTACAACTAGAGCGCAGCGCTGCGAGTGCTATATCGGGACATACAGTATACTGGCTGTATATAGCATGTCTACAACTAGAGCGCAGCGCTGCGAGTGCTATATCGGGACATACAGTATACTGGCTGTATACAGCACGTCTACAACTAGAGCGCAGCGCTGCGAGTGCTATATCGGGACATACAGTATACTGGCTGTATATAGCACATCTACAACTAGAGCGCAGCGCTGCGAGTGCTATAGCGGGACATACAGTATACTGGCTGTATATAGCACATCTACAACTAGAGAGCAGCGCTGCGAGTGTTATATCGGGACATACAGTATACTGGCTGTATACAGCACGTCTACAACTAGAGATCAGCGCTGCGAGTGCTATATCGGGACATACAGTATACTGGCTGTATATAGCACGTCTACAACTAGAGCGCAGCGCTGGGAGTGTTATATCGGGACATACAGTATACTGGCTGTATATAGCACGTCTACAACTAGAGCGCAGCTCTGCGAGTGTTATATCGGGACATACAGTATACTGGCTGTATACAGCACGTCTACAACTAGAGAGCAGCGCTGGGAGTGTTATATCGGGACATACAGTATACTGGCTGTATATAGCATGTCTACAACTAGAGCGCAGCTCTGCGAGTGTTATATCGGGACATACAGTATACTGGCTGTATACAGCACGTCTACAACTAGAGAGCAGCGCTGCGAGTGCTATATCGGGACATACAGTATACTGGCTGTATATAGCACGTCTACAACTAGAGCGCAGCGCTGGGAGTGTTATATCGGGACATACAGTATACTGGCTGTATATAGCATGTCTACAACTAGAGAGCAGCGCTGCGAGTGCTATATCGGGACATACAGTATACTGGCTGTATATAGCACATCTACAACTAGAGCGCAGCGCTGCGAGTGCTATAGCGGGACATACAGTATACTGGCTGTATATAGCACATCTACAACTAGAGAGCAGCGCTGCGAGTGTTATATCGGGACATACAGTATACTGGCTGTATACAGCACGTCTACAACTAGAGATCAGCGCTGCGAGTGCTATATCGGGACATACAGTATACTGGCTGTATATAGCACGTCTACAACTAGAGCGCAGCGCTGGGAGTGTTATATCGGGACATACAGTATACTGGCTGTATATAGCACGTCTACAACTAGAGCGCAGCTCTGCGAGTGTTATATCGGGACATACAGTATACTGGCTGTATACAGCACGTCTACAACTAGAGAGCAGCGCTGGGAGTGTTATATCGGGACATACAGTATACTGGCTGTATATAGCATGTCTACAACTAGAGCGCAGCTCTGCGAGTGTTATATCGGGACATACAGTATACTGGCTGTATACAGCACGTCTACAACTAGAGAGCAGCGCTGCGAGTGCTATATCGGGACATACAGTATACTGGCTGTATATAGCACGTCTACAACTAGAGCGCAGCGCTGGGAGTGTTATATCGGGACATACAGTATACTGGCTGTATATAGCATGTCTACAACTAGAGAGCAGCGCTGCGAGTGCTATATCGGGACATACAGTATACTAACTGTATACAGCACGTCTACAACTAGAGAGCAGCGCTGCGAGTGTTATATCGGGACATACAGTATACTGGCTGTATATAGCACGTCTACAACTAGAGCGCAGCGCTGGGAGTGTTATATCGGTACATACAGTATACTGGCTGTATATAGCATGTCTACAACTAGAGAGCAGCGCTGCGAGTGCTATATCGGGACATACAGTATACTGACTGTATACAGCACGTCTACAACTAGAGAGCAGCGCTGCGAGTGTTATATCGGGACATACAGTATACTGGCTGTATATAGCACGTCTACAACTAGAGAGCAGCGCTGCGAGTGTTATATCGGGACATACAGTATACTGGCTGTATATAGCACGTCTACAACTAGAGCGCAGCGCTGCGAGTGCTATATCGGGACATACAGTATACTGGCTGTATATAGCACATCTACAACTAGAGCGCAGCGCTGCGAGTGCTATATCGGGACATACAGTATACTGGCTGTATATAGCACATCTACAACTAGAGCGCAGCGCTGCGAGTGCTATATCGGGACATACAGTATACTGACTGTATATAGCACGTCTACAACTAGAGAGCAGCGCTGCGAGTGTTATATCGGGACATACAGTATACTGGCTGTATATAGCATGTCTACAACTAGAGAGCAGCGCTGCGAGTGCTATATCGGGACATACAGTATACTGACTGTATACAGCACGTCTACAACTAGAGAGCAGCGCTGCGAGTGTTATATCGGGACATACAGTATACTGGCTGTATATAGCACGTCTACACCTAGAGAGCAGCGCTGCGAGTGTTATATCGGGACATACAGTATACTGGCTGTATATAGCACGTCTACAACTAGAGCGCAGCGCTGCGAGTGCTATATCGGGACATACAGTATACTGGCTGTATATAGCACATCTACAACTAGAGCGCAGCGCTGCGAGTGCTATATCGGGACATACAGTATACTGGCTGTATATAGCACATCTACAACTAGAGCGCAGCGCTGCGAGTGCTATATCGGGACATACAGTATACTGACTGTATATAGCACGTCTACAACTAGAGAGCAGCGCTGCGAGTGTTATATCGGGACATACAGTATACTGGCTGTATACAGCACGTCTACAACTAGAGATCAGCGCTGCGTGTGTTATATCGGGACATACAGTATACTGACTGTATACAGCACGTCTACAACTAGAGCGCAGCGCTGCGAGTGTTATATCGGGACATACAGTATACTGACTGTATACAGCACGTCTACAACTAGAGCGCAGCGCTGCGAGTGCTATATCGGGACATATACTGGCTGTATACGGCAGGTCAACAAGTACAGCACAGCGCTGCGAGTGCTATATCGGGACATACAGTATACTGGCTGTATATAGCACGTCTACAACTAGAGCGCAGCGCTGCGAGTGCTATATCGGGACATACAGTATACTGGCTGTATATAGCACATCTACAACTAGAGAGCAGCGCTGCGAGTGTTATATCGGGACATACAGTATACTGGCTGTATATAGCACGTCTACAACTAGAGCGCAGCGCTGCGAGTGCTATATCGGGACATACAGTATACTGGCTGTATATAGCACATCTACAACTAGAGCGCAGCGCTGCGAGTGCTATATCGGGACATATACTGGCTGTATACGGCAGGTCAACAAGTACAGCACAGCGCCGCGAGTGTTATATCGGGACATATACTGTCTGTATACAGCACGTCTACAACTAGAGCACAGCGCTGCGAGTGTTATATCGGGACATACAGTATACTGGCTGTATACAGCACGTCTACAACTAGAGCGCGCGCTGCGAGTGTTATATCAGGACATACAGTATACTGGCTGTATACAGCACGTCTACAACTAGAGCGCGTGCTGCGAGTGTTATATCGGGACATATACTGGCTGTATCCAGCACGTCTACAACTAGAGCGCAGCGCTGCGTGTGTTATATCGGGACATACAGTATACTGGCTGTATACGGCAGGTCAACAACTAGAGCGCGCGCTGCGAGTGTTATATCGGGACATACAGTATACTGGCTGTATACAGCACGTCTACAACTAGAGCGCGCGCTGCGAGTGTTATATCGGGACATATACTGGCTGTATACAGCACGTCTACAACTAGAGCAGAGCACTGAGTGTGTTATATCGGGACATACAGTATACTGGCTGTATACAGCACGTCTACAACTAGAGCGCAGCGCTGCGAGTGTTATATCGGGACTTATACTGACTGTATACAGCACGTCTACAACTAGAGCGCGCGCTGCGAGTGTTATATCGGGACATATACTGGCTGTATACAGCACGTCTACAACTAGAGCGCGCGCTGCGAGTGTTATATCGGGACATATACTGGCTGTATACAGCACGTCTACAACTAGAGAGCAGCGCTGCGAGTGTTATATCGGGACATACAGTATACTGACTGTATACAGCACGTCTACAACTAGAGCGCAGCGCTGCGAGTGTTATATTGGGACATACAGTATACTGACTGTATACAGCACGTCTACAACTAGAGCGCAGCGCTGCGTGTGTTATATCGGGACATACAGTATACTGGCTGTATATAGCACGTCTACAACTAGAGAGCAGCGCTGCGAGTGTTATATCGGGACATAGAGTATACTGACTGTATACAGCACGTCTACAACTAGAGCGCAGCGCTGCGAGTTTTATATCGGGACATACAGTATACTGACTGTATACAGCACGTCTACAACTAGAGCGCAGCGCTGCGTGTGCTATATCGGGACATACAGTATACTGGCTGTATATAGCACGTCTACAACTAGAGCGCAGCGCTGCGAGTGTTATATCGGGACATATACTGGCTGTATATAGTACGTCTACAACTAGAGCGCAGCGCTGCGAGTGTTATATCGGGACATACAGTATACTGACTGTATACAGCACGTCTACAACTAGAGCGCAGCGCTGCGTGTGCTATATCGGGACATACAGTATACTGGCTGTATATAGCACGTCTACAACTAGAGCGCAGCGCTGCGAGTGTTATATCGGGACATACAGTATACTGGCTGTATATAGCACGTCTACAACTAGAGCGCGCACTGCGAGTGTTATATCGGGACATACAGTATACTGACTGTATATAGCACGTCTACAACTAGAGCGCGCGCTGCGAGTGTTATATCGGGACATACAGTATACTGGCTGTATACAGCACGTCTACAACTAGAGAGCAGCGCTGCGTGTGTTATATCGGGACATACAGTATACTGGCTGTATATAGCACGTCTACAACTAGAGCGCAGCGCTGCGAGTGCTATATCGGGACATATACTGGCTGTATACAGCACGTCTACAACTAGAGCGCGCGCTGCGAGTGTTATATCGGGACATATACTGGCTGTATACAGCACGTCTACAACTAGAGAGCAGCGCTGCGAGTGTTATATCGGGACATATAATGGCTGTATACGGCACGTCTACAACTAGAGCGCAGCGCTGCGAGTGCTATATCGGGACATACAGTATACTGGCTGTATACAGCATGTCTACAACTAGAGCACAGCGCTGGGAGTGCTATATCGGGACATACAGTATACTGGCTGTATATAGCACGTCTACAACTAGAGCGCAGCGCTGCGAGTGCTATATCGGGACATACAGTATACTGGCTGTATATAGCACATCTACAACTAGAGCGCAGCGCTGCGAGTGCTATATCGGGACATACAGTATACTGGCTGTATATAGCACGTCTACAACTAGAGCGCAGCGCTGGGAGTGTTATATCGGGACATACAGTATACTGGATGTATATAGCACGTCTACAACTAGAGCGCAGCGCTGCGAGTGCTATATCGGGACTTATACTGACTGTATACAGCACGTCTACAACTAGAGCGCGCGCTGCGAGTGTTATATCGGGACATATACTGGCTGTATACAGCACGTCTACAACTAGAGCGCGCGCTGCGAGTGTTATATCGGGACATATACTGGCTGTATACAGCACGTCTACAACTAGAGAGCAGCGCTGCGAGTGTTATATCGGGACATACAGTATACTGACTGTATACAGCACGTCTACAACTAGAGCGCAGCGCTGCGAGTGTTATATTGGGACATACAGTATACTGACTGTATACAGCACGTCTACAACTAGAGCGCAGCGCTGCGTGTGTTATATCGGGACATACAGTATACTGGCTGTATATAGCACGTCTACAACTAGAGAGCAGCGCTGCGAGTGTTATGTCGGGACATAGAGTATACTGACTGTATACAGCACGTCTACAACTAGAGCGCAGCGCTGCGAGTGTTATATCGGGACATACAGTATACTGACTGTATACAGCACGTCTACAACTAGAGCGCAGCGCTGCGTGTGCTATATCGGGACATACAGTATACTGGCTGTATATAGCACGTCTACAACTAGAGCGCAGCGCTGCGAGTGTTATATCGGGACATATACTGGCTGTATATAGTACGTCTACAACTAGAGCGCAGCGCTGCGAGTGTTATATCGGGACATACAGTATACTGACTGTATACAGCACGTCTACAACTAGAGCGCAGCGCTGCGTGTGCTATATCGGGACATACAGTATACTGGCTGTATATAGCACGTCTACAACTAGAGCGCAGCGCTGCGAGTGTTATATCGGGACATACAGTATACTGGCTGTATATAGCACGTCTACAACTAGAGCGCGCGCTGCGAGTGTTATATCGGGACATACAGTATACTGGCTGTATATAGCACGTCTACAACTAGAGCGCGCGCTGCGAGTGTTATATCGGGACATACAGTATACTGGCTGTATACAGCACGTCTACAACTAGAGAGCAGCGCTGCGTGTGTTATATCGGGACATACAGTATACTGGCTGTATATAGCACGTCTACAACTAGAGCGCAGCGCTGCGAGTGCTATATCGGGACATATACTGGCTGTATACGGCAGGTCAACAAGTACAGCACAGCGCTGCGAGTGCTATATCGGGACATACAGTATACTGGCTGTATATAGCACGTCTACAACTAGAGCGCAGCGCTGCGAGTGTTATATCGGGACATATACTGGCTGTATACGGCACGTCTACAACTAGAGCGCAGCGCTGCGAGTGCTATATCGGGACATACAGTATACTGGCTGTATATAGCACATCTACAACTAGAGCGCAGCGCTGCGAGTGCTATATCGGGACATACAGTATACTGGCTGTATATAGCACGTCTACAACTAGAGCGCAGCGCTGGGAGTGTTATATCGGGACATACAGTATACTGGATGTATATAGCACGTCTACAACTAGAGCGCAGCGCTGCGAGTGCTATATCGGGACATACAGTATACTGACTGTATATAGCATGTCTACAACTAGAGCGCAGCTCTGCGAGTGTTATATCGGGACATACAGTATACTGGCTGTATACAGCACGTCTACAACTAGAGGGCAGCGCTGGGAGTGTTATATCGGGACATACAGTATACTGGCTGTATATAGCATGTCTACAACTAGAGCGCAGCTCTGCGAGTGTTATGTCGGGACATACAGTATACTGGCTGTATACAGCACGTCTACAACTAGAGAGCAGCGCTGCGAGTGCTATATCGGGACATACAGTATACTGGCTGTATATAGCACGTCTACAACTAGAGCGCAGCGCTGGGAGTGTTATATCGGGACATACAGTATACTGGCTGTATATAGCATGTCTACAACTAGAGAGCAGCGCTGCGAGTGCTATATCGGGACATACAGTATACTAATTGTATACAGCACGTCTACAACTAGAGCGCAGCGCTGGGAGTGTTATATCGGGACATACAGTATACTGGCTGTATATAGCACGTCTACAACTAGAGCGCAGCGCTGGGAGTGTTATATCGGGACATACAGTATACTGGCTGTATATAGCATGTCTACAACTTGAGCGCAGCGCTGCGAGTGCTATATCGGGACATACAGTATACTGGCTGTATATAGCACGTCTACAACTAGAGCGCAGCGCTGGGAGTGTTATATCGGGACATACAGTATACTGGCTGTATATAGCATGTCTACAACTAGAGAGCAGCGCTGCGAGTGCTATATCGGGACATACAGTATACTGACTGTATACAGCACGTCTACAACTAGAGAGCAGCGCTGCGAGTGTTATATCGGGACATACAGTATACTGGCTGTATATAGCACGTATACAACTAGAGCGCAGCGCTGGGAGTGTTATATCGGGACATACAGTATACTGGCTGTATATAGCATGTCTACAACTAGAGAGCAGCGCTGCGAGTGTTATATCGGGACATACAGTATACTGGCTGTATACAGCACGTCTACAAGTAGAGAACAGCGCTGCATGTGTTATATCGGGACATACAGTATACTGGCTGTATATAGCACGTCTACAACTAGAGCGCAGCGCTGGGAGTGTTATATTGGGACATACAGTATACTGGCTGTATATAGCACGTCTACAACTAGAGCGCAGCGCTGGGAGTGTTATATCGGGACATACAGTATACTGGCTGTATATAGCACGTCTACAACTAGAGCGCAGCGCTGGGAGTGTTATATCGGGTCATACAGTATACTGGCTGTATACAGCATGTCTACAACTAGAGCGCAGCGCTGCGTGTGTTATATCGGGACATACAGTATACTGGCTGTATATAGCACGTCTACAACTAGAGAGCAGCACTGCGAGTGTTATATCGGGACATACAGTATACTGACTGTATACAGCACATCTACAACTAGAGCGCAGCGCTGCGAGTGTTATATCGGGACATACAGTATACTGACTGTATACAGCACGTCTACAACTAGAGCGCAGCGCTGCGTGTGTTATATCGGGACATACAGTATACTGGCTGTATATAGCACGTCTACAACTAGAGAGCAGCGCTGCGAGTGTTATATCGGGACATACAGTATACTGGCTGTATATAGCACGTCTACAACTAGAGAGCAGCGCTGCGAGTGCTATATCGGGACATACAGTATACTGACTGTATACAGCACGTCTACAACTAGAGCGCAGCGCTGGGAGTGTTATATCGGGACATACAGTATACTGGCTGTATATAGCACGTCTACAACTTGAGCGCAGCGCTGCGAGTGTTATATCGGGACATACAGTATACTGGCTGTATACAGCACGTCTACAACTAGAGCGCAGCGCTGCGAGTGTTATATCGGGACATACAGTATACTGGCTGTATACAGCACGTCTACAACTAGAGAGCAGCGCTGCGTGTGTTATATCGGGACATACAGTATACTGGCTGTATATAGCACGTCTACAACTAGAGCGCAGCGCTGGGAGTGTTATATCGGGACATACAGTATACTGGCTGTATATAGCACGTCTACAACTAGAGCGCAGCGCTGGGAGTGTTATATCGGGACATACAGTATACTGGCTGTATACAGCATGTCTACAACTAGAGCGCAGCGCTGCGTGTGTTATATCGGGACATACAGTATACTGGCTGTATATAGCACGTCTACAACTAGAGAGCAGCGCTGCGAGTGTTATATCGGGACATACAGTATACTGACTGTATACAGCACGTCTACAACTAGAGCGAAGCGCTGCGAGTGTTATATCGGGACATACAGTATACTGACTGTATACAGCACGTCTACAACTAGAGCGCAGCGCTGCGTGTGTTATATCGGGACATACAGTATACTGGCTGTATATAGCACGTCTACAACTAGAGACCAGCGCTGCGAGTGTTATATCGGGACATACAGTATACTGGCTGTATATAGCACGTCTACAACTAGAGAGCAGCGCTGCGAGTGTTATATCGGGACATACAGTATACTGACTGTATACAGCATGTCTACAACTAGAGCGCAGCGCTGCGAGTGTTATATCGGGACATACAGTATACTGACTGTATACAGCACGTCTACAACTAGAGCGCAGCGCTGCGTGTGCTATATCGGGACATACAGTATACTGGCTGTATATAGCACGTCTACAACTAGAGAGCAGCGCTGCGAGTGTTATATCGGGACATACAGTATACTGACTGTATACAGCACGTCTACAACTAGAGCGCAGCGCTGTGAGTGTTATATCGGGACATACAGTATACTGACTGTATATAGCACGTCTACAACTAGAGCGCAGCGCTGCGTGTGCTATATCGGGACATACAGTATACTGGCTGTATATAGCACGTCTACAACTAGAGCGCAGCGCTGCGAGTGTTATATCGGGACATATACTGGCTGTATATAGCACGTCTACAACTAGAGCGCAGCGCTGCGAGTGTTATATCGGGACATACAGTATACTGACTGTATACAGCACGTCTACAACTAGAGCGCAGCGCTGCGTGTGCTATATCGGGACATACAGTATACTGGCTGTATATAGCACGTCTACAACTAGAGCGCAGCGCTGCGAGTGTTATATCGGGACATACAGTATACTGGCTGTATATAGCACGTCTACAACTAGAGCACGCGCTGCGAGTGTTATATCGGGAAATACAGTATACTGGCTGTATATAGCACGTCTACAACTATAGCGCGCGCTGCGATTGTTATATCGGGACATACAGTATACTGGCTGTATACAGCACGCCTACAACTAGAGAGCAGCGCTGCGTGTGTTATATCGGGACATACAGTATACTGGCTGTATATAGCACGTCTACAACTAGAGCGCAGCGCTGGGAGTGTTATATCGGGACATACAGTATACTGGCTGTATACAGCATGTCTACAACTAGAGCGCAGCGCTGCGTGTGTTATATCGGGACATACAGTATACTGGCTGTATATAGCACGTCTACAACTAGAGAGCAGCGCTGCGAGTGTTATATCGGGACATACAGTATACTGGCTGTATATAGCACGTCTACAACTAGAGAGCAGCGCTGCGAGTGTTATATCGGGACATACAGTATACTGGCTGTATATAGCACGTCTACAACTAGAGCGCAGCGCTGCGAGTGCTATATCGGGACATACAGTATACTGGCTGTATATAGCATGTCTACAACTAGAGCGCAGCGCTGCGAGTGCTATATCGGGACATACAGTATACTGGCTGTATACAGCACGTCTACAACTAGAGCGCAGCGCTGCGAGTGCTATATCGGGACATACAGTATACTGGCTGTATATAGCACATCTACAACTAGAGCGCAGCGCTGCGAGTGCTATATCGGGACATACAGTATACTGGCTGTATATAGCACATCTACAACTAGAGAGCAGCGCTGCGAGTGTTATATCGGGACATACAGTATACTGGCTGTATACAGCACGTCTACAACTAGAGAGCAGCGCTGCGTGTGCTATATCGGGACATACAGTATACTGGCTGTATACAGCACGTCTACAACTAGAGAGCAGCGCTGCGTGTGCTATATCGGGACATACAGTATACTGGCTGTATATAGCACATCTACAACTAGAGCGCAGCGCTGCGAGTGCTATATCGGGACATACAGTATACTGGCTGTATATAGCACATCTACAACTAGAGAGCAGCGCTGCGAGTGTTATATCGGGACATACAGTATACTGGCTGTATACAGCACGTCTACAACTAGGGAGCAGCGCTGCGAGTGCTATATCGGGACATACAGTATACTGGCTGTATATAGCACGTCTACAACTAGAGCGCAGCGCTGCGAGTGCTATATCGGGACATACAGTATACTGGCTGTATATAGCATGTCTACAACTAGAGCGCAGCGCTGCGAGTGCTATATCGGGACATACAGTATACTGGCTGTATACAGCACGTCTACAACTAGAGCGCAGCGCTGCGAGTGCTATATCGGGACATACAGTATACTGGCTGTATATAGCACATCTACAACTAGAGCGCAGCGCTGCGAGTGCTATAGCGGGACATACAGTATACTGGCTGTATATAGCACATCTACAACTAGAGAGCAGCGCTGCGAGTGTTATATCGGGACATACAGTATACTGGCTGTATACAGCACGTCTACAACTAGAGATCAGCGCTCCGAGTGCTATATCGGGACATACAGTATACTGGCTGTATATAGCACGTCTACAACTAGAGCGCAGCGCTGGGAGTGTTATATCGGGACATACAGTATACTGGCTGTATATAGCACGTCTACAACTAGAGCGCAGCTCTGCGAGTGTTATATCGGGACATACAGTATACTGGCTGTATACAGCACGTCTACAACTAGAGAGCAGCGCTGGGAGTGTTATATCGGGACATACAGTATACTGGCTGTATATAGCATGTCTACAACTAGAGCGCAGCTCTGCGAGTGTTATATCGGGACATACAGTATACTGGCTGTATACAGCACGTCTACAACTAGAGAGCAGCGCTGCGAGTGCTATATCGGGACATACAGTATACTGGCTGTATATAGCACGTCTACAACTAGAGCGCAGCGCTGGGAGTGTTATATCGGGACATACAGTATACTGGCTGTATATAGCATGTCTACAACTAGAGAGCAGCGCTGCGAGTGCTATATCGGGACATACAGTATACTGGCTGTATATAGCACATCTACAACTAGAGCGCAGCGCTGCGAGTGCTATAGCGGGACATACAGTATACTGGCTGTATATAGCACATCTACAACTAGAGAGCAGCGCTGCGAGTGTTATATCGGGACATACAGTATACTGGCTGTATACAGCACGTCTACAACTAGAGATCAGCGCTGCGAGTGCTATATCGGGACATACAGTATACTGGCTGTATATAGCACGTCTACAACTAGAGCGCAGCTCTGCGAGTGTTATATCGGGACATACAGTATACTGGCTGTATACAGCACGTCTACAACTAGAGAGCAGCGCTGGGAGTGTTATATCGGGACATACAGTATACTGGCTGTATATAGCATGTCTACAACTAGAGCGCAGCTCTGCGAGTGTTATATCGGGACATACAGTATACTGGCTGTATACAGCACGTCTACAACTAGAGAGCAGCGCTGCGAGTGCTATATCGGGACATACAGTATACTGGCTGTATATAGCACGTCTACAACTAGAGCGCAGCGCTGGGAGTGTTATATCGGGACATACAGTATACTGGCTGTATATAGCATGTCTACAACTAGAGAGCAGCGCTGCGAGTGCTATATCGGGACATACAGTATACTAACTGTATACAGCACGTCTACAACTAGAGAGCAGCGCTGCGAGTGTTATATCGGGACATACAGTATACTGGCTGTATATAGCACGTCTACAACTAGAGCGCAGCGCTGGGAGTGTTATATCGGTACATACAGTATACTGGCTGTATATAGCATGTCTACAACTAGAGAGCAGCGCTGCGAGTGCTATATCGGGACATACAGTATACTGACTGTATATAGCACGTCTACAACTAGAGCGCAGCTCTGCGAGTGTTATATCGGGACATACAGTATACTGGCTGTATACAGCACGTCTACAACTAGAGAGCAGCGCTGGGAGTGTTATATCGGGACATACAGTATACTGGCTGTATACAGCATGTCTACAACTAGAGCGCAGCGCTGCGTGTGTTATATCGGGACATACAGTATACTGGCTGTATATAGCACGTCTACAACTAGAGAGCAGCGCTGCGAGTGTTATATCGGGACATACAGTATACTGACTGTATACAGCACGTCTACAACTAGAGCGCAGCGCTGCGAGTGTTATATCGGGACATACAGTATACTGACTGTATACAGCACGTCTACAACTAGAGCGCAGCGCTGCGTGTGTTATATCGGGACATACAGTATACTGGCTGTATATAGCATGTCTACAACTAGAGAGCAGCGCTGCGAGTGCTATATCGGGACATACAGTATACTAACTGTATACAGCACGTCTACAACTAGAGAGCAGCGCTGCGAGTGTTATATCGGGACATACAGTATACTGGCTGTATATAGCACGTCTACAACTAGAGCGCAGCGCTGGGAGTGTTATATCGGTACATACAGTATACTGGCTGTATATAGCATGTCTACAACTAGAGAGCAGCGCTGCGAGTGCTATATCGGGACATACAGTATACTGACTGTATACAGCACGTCTACAACTAGAGAGCAGCGCTGCGAGTGTTATATCGGGACATACAGTATACTGGCTGTATATAGCACGTCTACAACTAGAGAGCAGCGCTGCGAGTGTTATATCGGGACATACAGTATACTGGCTGTATATAGCACGTCTACAACTAGAGCGCAGCGCTGCGAGTGCTATATCGGGACATACAGTATACTGGCTGTATATAGCACATCTACAACTAGAGCGCAGCGCTGCGAGTGCTATATCGGGACATACAGTATACTGGCTGTATATAGCACATCTACAACTAGAGCGCAGCGCTGCGAGTGCTATATCGGGACATACAGTATACTGACTGTATATAGCACGTCTACAACTAGAGAGCAGCGCTGCGAGTGTTATATCGGGACATACAGTATACTGGCTGTATATAGCATGTCTACAACTAGAGAGCAGCGCTGCGAGTGCTATATCGGGACATACAGTATACTGACTGTATACAGCACGTCTACAACTAGAGAGCAGCGCTGCGAGTGTTATATCGGGACATACAGTATACTGGCTGTATATAGCACGTCTACACCTAGAGAGCAGCGCTGCGAGTGTTATATCGGGACATACAGTATACTGGCTGTATATAGCACGTCTACAACTAGAGCGCAGCGCTGCGAGTGCTATATCGGGACATACAGTATACTGGCTGTATATAGCACATCTACAACTAGAGCGCAGCGCTGCGAGTGCTATATCGGGACATACAGTATACTGGCTGTATATAGCACATCTACAACTAGAGCGCAGCGCTGCGAGTGCTATATCGGGACATACAGTATGCTGACTGTATATAGCACGTCTACAACTAGAGAGCAGCGCTGCGAGTGTTATATCGGGACATACAGTATACTGGCTGTATACAGCACGTCTACAACTAGAGAGCAGCGCTGCGTGTGTTATATCGGGACATACAGTATACTGACTGTATACAGCACGTCTACAACTAGAGCGCAGCGCTGCGAGTGCTATATCGGGACATATACTGGCTGTATACGGCAGGTCAACAAGTACAGCACAGCGCTGCGAGTGCTATATCGGGACATACAGTATACTGGCTGTATATAGCACGTCTACAACTAGAGCGCAGCGCTGCGAGTGCTATATCGGGACATACAGTATACTGGCTGTATATAGCACATCTACAACTAGAGAGCAGCGCTGCGAGTGTTATATCGGGACATACAGTATACTGGCTGTATATAGCACGTCTACAACTAGAGCGCAGCGCTGCGAGTGCTATATCGGGACATACAGTATACTGGCTGTATATAGCACATCTACAACTAGAGCGCAGCGCTGCGAGTGCTATATCGGGACATATACTGGCTGTATACGGCAGGTCAACAAGTACAGCACAGCGCTGCGAGTGTTATATCGGGACATATACTGTCTGTATACAGCACGTCTACAACTAGAGCACAGCGCTGCGAGTGTTATATCGGGACATACAGTATACTGGCTGTATACAGCACGTCTACAACTAGAGCGCGCGCTGCGAGTGTTATATCAGGACATACAGTATACTGGCTGTATACAGCACGTCTACAACTAGAGCGCGTGCTGCGAGTGTTATATCGGGACATATACTGGCTGTATCCAGCACGTCTACAACTAGAGCGCAGCGCTGCGTGTGTTATATCGGGACATACAGTATACTGGCTGTATACGGCAGGTCAACAACTAGAGCGCGCGCTGCGAGTGTTATATCGGGACATACAGTATACTGGCTGTATACAGCACGTCTACAACTAGAGCGCGCACTGCGAGTGTTATATCGGGACATATACTGGCTGTATACAGCACGTCTACAACTAGAGCAGAGCACTGAGTGTGTTATATCGGGACATACAGTATACTGGCTGTATACAGCACGTCTACAACTAGAGCGCAGCGCTGCGAGTGTTATATCGGGACTTATACTGACTGTATACAGCACGTCTACAACTAGAGCGCGCGCTGCGAGTGTTATATCGGGACATATACTGGCTGTATACAGCACGTCTACAACTAGAGCGCGCGCTGCGAGTGTTATATCGGGACATATACTGGCTGTATACAGCACGTCTACAACTAGAGAGCAGCGCTGCGAGTGTTATATCGGGACATACAGTATACTGACTGTATACAGCACGTCTACAACTAGAGCGCAGCGCTGCGAGTGTTATATTGGGACATACAGTATACTGACTGTATACAGCACGTCTACAACTAGAGCGCAGCGCTGCGTGTGTTATAACGGGACATACAGTATACTGGCTGTATATAGCACGTCTACAACTAGAGAGCAGCGCTGCGAGTGTTATATCGGGACATAGAGTATACTGACTGTATACAGCACGTCTACAACTAGAGCGCAGCGCTGCGAGTTTTATATCGGGACATACAGTATACTGACTGTATACAGCACGTCTACAACTAGAGCGCAGCGCTGCGTGTGCTATATCGGGACATACAGTATACTGGCTGTATATAGCACGTCTACAACTAGAGCGCAGCGCTGCGAGTGTTATATCGGGACATATACTGGCTGTATATAGTACGTCTACAACTAGAGCGCAGCGCTGCGAGTGTTATATCGGGACATACAGTATACTGACTGTTTACAGCACGTCTACAACTAGAGCGCAGCGCTGCGTGTGCTATATCGGGACATACAGTATACTGGCTGTATATAGCACGTCTACAACTAGAGCGCAGCGCTGCGAGTGTTATATCGGGACATACAGTATACTGGCTGTATATAGCACGTCTACAACTAGAGCGCGCACTGCGAGTGTTATATCGGGACATACAGTATACTGGCTGTATATAGCACGTCTACAACTAGAGCGCGCGCTGCGAGTGTTATATCGGGACATACAGTATACTGGCTGTATACAGCACGTCTACAACTAGAGAGCAGCGCTGCGTGTGTTATATCGGGACATACAGTATACTGGCTGTATATAGCACGTCTACAACTAGAGCGCAGCGCTGCGAGTGCTATATCGGGACATATACTGGCTGTATACAGCACGTCTACAACTAGAGCGCGCGCTGCGAGTGTTATATCGGGACATATACTGGCTGTATACAGCACGTCTACAACTAGAGAGCAGCGCTGCGAGTGTTATATCGGGACATATAATGGCTGTATACGGCACGTCTACAACTAGAGCGCAGCGCTGCGAGTGCTATATCGGGACATACAGTATACTGGCTGTATACAGCATGTCTACAACTAGAGCACAGCGCTGGGAGTGCTATATCGGGACATACAGTATACTGGCTGTATATAGCACATCTACAACTAGAGCGCAGCGCTGCGAGTGCTATATCGTGACATACAGTATACTGGCTGTATATAGCACGTCTACAACTAGAGCGCAGCGCTGGGAGTGTTATATCGGGACATACAGTATACTGGATGTATATAGCACGTCTACAACTAGAGCGCAGCGCTGCGAGTGCTATATCGGGACTTATACTGACTGTATACAGCACGTCTACAACTAGAGCGCGCGCTGCGAGTGTTATATCGGGACATATACTGGCTGTATACAGCACGTCTACAACTAGAGCGCGCGCTGCGAGTGTTATATCGGGACATATACTGGCTGTATACAGCACGTCTACAACTAGAGAGCAGCGCTGCGAGTGTTATATCGGGACATACAGTATACTGACTGTATACAGCACGTCTACAACTAGAGCGCAGCGCTGCGAGTGTTATATTGGGACATACAGTATACTGACTGTATACAGCACGTCTACAACTAGAGCGCAGCGCTGCGTGTGTTATATCGGGACATACAGTATACTGGCTGTATATAGCACGTCTACAACTAGAGAGCAGCGCTGCGAGTGTTATGTCGGGACATAGAGTATACTGACTGTATACAGCACGTCTACAACTAGAGCGCAGCGCTGCGAGTGTTATATCGGGACATACAGTATACTGACTGTATACAGCACGTCTACAACTAGAGTGCAGCGCTGCGTGTGCTATATCGGGACATACAGTATACTGGCTGTATATAGCACGTCTACAACTAGAGCGCAGCGCTGCGAGTGTTATATCGGGACATATACTGGCTGTATATAGTACGTCTACAACTAGAGCGCAGCGCTGCGAGTGTTATATCGGGACATACAGTATACTGACTGTATACAGCACGTTTACAACTAGAGCGCAGCGCTGCGTGTGCTATATCGGGACATACAGTATACTGGCTGTATATAGCACGTCTACAACTAGAGCGCAGCGCTGCGAGTGTTATATCGGGACATACAGTATACTGGCTGTATATAGCACGTCTACAACTAGAGCGCGCGCTGCGAGTGTTATATCGGGACATACAGTATACTGGCTGTATATAGCACGTCTACAACTAGAGCTCGCGCTGCGAGTGTTATATCGGGACATACAGTATACTGGCTGTATACAGCACGTCTACAACTAGAGAGCAGCGCTGCGTGTGTTATATCGGGACATACAGTATACTGGCTGTATATAGCACGTCTACAACTAGAGCGCAGCGCTGCGAGTGCTATATCGGGACATATACTGGCTGTATACGGCTGGTCAACAAGTACAGCACAGCGCTGCGAGTGCTATATCGGGACATACAGTATACTGGCTGTATATAGCACGTCTACAACTAGAGCGCAGCGCTGCGAGTGTTATATCGGGACATATACTGGCTGTATACGGCACGTCTACAACTAGAGCGCAGCGCTGCGAGTGCTATATCGGGACATACAGTATACTGGCTGTATATAGCACATCTACAACTAGAGCGCAGCGCTGCGACTGCTATATCGGGACATACAGTATACTGGCTGTATATAGCACGTCTACAACTAGAGCGCAGCGCTGGGAGTGTTATATCGGGACATACAGTATACTGGATGTATATAGCACGTCTACAACTAGAGCGCAGCGCTGCGAGTGCTATATCGGGACATACAGTATACTGGCTGTATATAGCATGTCTACAACTAGAGCGCAGCTCTGCGAGTGTTATATCGGGACATACAGTATACTGGCTGTATACAGCACGTCTACAACTAGAGGGCAGCGCTGGGAGTGTTATATCGGGACATACAGTATACTGGCTGTATATAGCATGTCTACAACTAGAGCGCAGCTCTGCGAGTGTTATGTCGGGACATACAGTATACTGGCTGTATACAGCACGTCTACAACTAGAGCGCAGCGCTGCGAGTGCTATATCGGGACATACAGTATACTGGCTGTATATAGCACGTCTACAACTAGAGCGCAGCGCTGGGAGTGTTATATCGGGACATACAGTATACTGGCTGTATATAGCATGTCTACAACTAGAGAGCAGCGCTGCGAGTGCTATATCGGGACATACAGTATACTAATTGTATACAGCACGTCTACAACTAGAGCGCAGCGCTGGGAGTGTTATATCGGGACATACAGTATACTGGCTGTATATAGCACGTCTACAACTAGAGCGCAGCGCTGGGAGTGTTATATCGGGACATACAGTATACTGGCTGTATATAGCATGTCTACAACTAGAGCGCAGCGCTGCGAGTGCTATATCGGGACATACAGTATACTGGCTGTATATAGCACGTCTACAACTAGAGCGCAGCGCTGGGAGTGTTATATCGGGACATACAGTATACTGGCTGTATATAGCATGTCTACAACTAGAGAGCAGCGCTGCGAGTGCTATATCGGGACATACAGTATACTGACTGTATACAGCACGTCTACAACTAGAGAGCAGCGCTGCGAGTGTTATATCGGGACATACAGTATACTGGCTGTATATAGCACGTATACAACTAGAGCGCAGCGCTGGGAGTGTTATATCGGGACATACAGTATACTGGCTGTATATAGCATGTCTACAACTAGAGAGCAGCGCTGCGAGTGTTATATCGGGACATACAGTATACTGGCTGTATACAGCACGTCTACAACTAGAGAACAGCGCTGCATGTGTTATATCGGGACATACAGTATACTGGCTGTATATAGCACGTCTACAACTAGAGCGAAGCGCTGGGAGTGTTATATCGGGACATACAGTATACTGGCTGTATATAGCACGTCTACAACTAGAGCGCAGCGCTGGGAGTGTTATATCGGGACATACAGTATACTGGCTGTATATAGCACGTCTACAACTAGAGCGCAGCGCTGGGAGTGTTATATCGGGTCATACAGTATACTGGCTGTATACAGCATGTCTACAACTAGAGCGCAGCGCTGCGTGTGTTATATCGGGACATACAGTATACTGGCTGTATATAGCACGTCTACAACTAGAGAGCAGCACTGCGAGTGTTATATCGGGACATACAGTATACTGACTGTATACAGCACGTCTACAACTAGAGCGCAGCGCTGCGAGTGTTATATCGGGACATACAGTATACTGACTGTATACAGCACGTCTACAACTAGAGCGCAGCGCTGCGTGTGTTATATCGGGACATACAGTATACTGGCTGTATATAGCACGTCTACAACTAGAGAGCAGCGCTGCGAGTGTTATATCGGGACATACAGTATACTGGCTGTATATAGCACGTCTACAACTAGAGAGCAGCGCTGCGAGTGCTATATCGGGACATACAGTATACTGACTGTATACAGCACGTCTACAACTAGAGCGCAGCGCTGGGAGTGTTATATCGGGACATACAGTATACTGGCTGTATATAGCACGTCTACAACTAGAGCGCAGTGCTGCGAGTGTTATATCGGGACATACAGTATACTGGCTGTATACAGCACGTCTACAACTAGAGCGCAGCGCTGCGAGTGTTATATCGGGACATACAGTATACTGGCTGTATACAGCACGTCTACAACTAGAGAGCAGCGCTGCGTGTGTTATATCGGGACATACAGTATACTGGCTGTATATAGCACGTCTCCAACTAGAGCGCAGCGCTGGGAGTGTTATATCGGGACATACAGTATACTGGCTGTATATAGCACGTCTACAACTAGAGCGCAGCGCTGGGAGTGTTATATCGGGACATACAGTATACTGGCTGTATACAGCATGTCTACAACTAGAGCGCAGCGCTGCGTGTGTTATATCGGGACATACAGTATACTGGCTGTATATAGCACGTCTACAACTAGAGAGCAGCGCTGCGAGTGTTATATCGGGACATACAGTATACTGACTGTATACAGCACGTCTACAACTAGAGCGAAGCGCTGCGAGTGTTATATCGGGACATACAGTATACTGACTGTATACAGCACGTCTACAACTAGAGCGCAGCGCTGCGTGTGTTATATCGGGACATACAGTATACTGGCTGTATATAGCACGTCTACAACTAGAGACCAGCGCTGCGAGTGTTATATCGGGACATACAGTATACTGGCTGTATATAGCACGTCTACAACTAGAGAGCAGCGCTGCGAGTGTTATATCGGGACATACAGTATACTGACTGTATACAGCATGTCTACAACTAGAGCGCAGCGCTGCGAGTGTTATATCGGGACATACAGTATACTGACTGTATACAGCACGTCTACAACTAGAGCGCAGCGCTGCGTGTGCTATATCGGGACATACAGTATACTGGCTGTATATAGCACGTCTACAACTAGAGAGCAGCGCTGCGAGTGTTATATCGGGACATACAGTATACTGACTGTATACAGGACGTCTACAACTAGAGCGCAGCGCTGCGAGTGTTATATCGGGACATACAGTATACTGACTGTATATAGCACGTCTACAACTAGAGCGCAGAGCTGCGTGTGCTATATCGGGACATACAGTATACTGGCTGTATATAGCACGTCTACAACTAGAGCGCAGCGCTGCGAGTGTTATATCGGGACATATACTGGCTGTATATAGCACGTCTACAGCTAGAGCGCAGCGCTGCGAGTGTTATATCGGGACATACAGTATACTGACTGTATACAGCACGTCTACAACTAGAGCGCAGCGCTGCGTGTGCTATATCGGGACATACAGTATACTGGCTGTATATAGCACGTCTACAACTAGAGCGCAGCGCTGCGAGTGTTATATCGGGACATACAGTATACTGGCTGTATATAGCACGTCTACAACTAGAGCGCGCGCTGCGAGTGTTATATCGGGAAATACAGTATACTGGCTGTATATAGCACGTCTACAACTATAGCGCGCGCTGCGATTGTTATATCGGGACATACAGTATACTGGCTGTATACAGCACGCCTACAACTAGAGAGCAGCGCTGCGTGTGTTATATCGGGACATACAGTATACTGGCTGTATATAGCACGTCTACAACTAGAGCGCAGCGCTGGGAGTGTTATATCGGGACATACAGTATACTGGCTGTATACAGCATGTCTACAACTAGAGCGCAGCGCTGCGTGTGTTATATCGGGACATACAGTATACTGGCTGTATATAGCACGTCTACAACTAGAGAGCAGCGCTGCGAGTGTTATATCGGGACATACAGTATACTGGCTGTATAAAGCACGTCTACAACTAGAGAGCAGCGCTGCGTGTGTTATATCGGGACATACAGTATACTGGCTGTATATAGCACGTCTACAACTAGAGCGCAGCGCTGGGAGTGTTATATCGGGACATACAGTATACTGGCTGTATACAGCATGTCTACAACTAGAGCGCAGCGCTGCGTGTGTTATATCGGGACATACAGTATACTGGCTGTATATAGCACGTCTACAACTAGAGAGCAGCGCTGCGAGTGTTATATCGGGACATACAGTATACTGACTGTATACAGCACGTCTACAACTAGAGCGCAGCGCTGCGAGTGTTATATCGGGACATACAGTATACTGACTGTATACAGCACGTCTACAACTAGAGCGCAGCGCTGCGTGTGTTATATCGGGACATACAGTATACTGGCTGTATATAGCACGTCTATAACTAGAGAGCAGCGCTGCGAGTGTTATATCGGGACATACAGTATACTGGCTGTATATAGCACGTCTACAACTAGAGAGCAGCGCTGCGAGTGCTATATCGGGACATACAGTATACTGACTGTATACAGCACGTCTACAACTAGAGCGCAGCGCTGCGTGTGTTATATCGGGACATACAGTATACTGGCTGTATATAGCACGTCTACAACTAGATAGCAGCGCTGCGAGTGTTATATCGGGACATACAGTATACTGACTATATACAGCACGTCTACAACTAGAGCGCAGCGCTGCGAGTGGTATATCGGGACATACAGTATACTGACTGTATACAGCACGTCTACAACTAGAGCGCAGCGCTGCGTGTGCTATATCGGGACATACAGTATACTGACTGTATATAGCACGTCTACAACTAGAGCGCAGCGCTGCGAGTGTTATATCGGGACATATACTGGCTGTATATAGCACGTCTACAACTAGAGCGCAGCGCTGCGAGTGTTATATCGGGACATACAGTATACTGACTGTATACAGCACGTCTACAACTAGAGCGCAGCGCTGCGTGTGCTATATCGGGACATACAGTATACTGGCTGTATATAGCACGTCTACAACTATAGCGCAGCGCTGCGAGTGTTATATCGGGACATACAGTATACTGGCTGTATATAGCACGTCTACAACTAGAGCGCGCGCTGCGAGTGTTATATCGGGACATACAGTATACTGGCTGTATATAGCACGTCTACAACTAGAGCGCGTGCTGCGAGTGTTATATCGGGACATACAGTATACTGGCTGTATACAGCACGTCTACAACTAGAGAGCAGCGCTGCGTGTGTTATATCGGGACATACAGTATACTGGCTGTATATAGCACGTCTACAACTAGAGCGCAGCGCTGCGAGTGCTATATCGGGACATATACTGGCTGTATACGGCAGGTCAACAAGTACAGCACAGCGCTGCGAGTGCTATATCGGGACATACAGTATACTGGCTGTATATAGCACGTCTACAGCTAGAGCGCAGCGCTGCGAGTGTTATATCGGGACATATACTATCTGTATACGGCACGTCTACTACTAGAGCGCAGCGCTGCGAGTGCTATATCGGGACATACAGTATACTGGCTGTATACAGCATGTCTACAACTAGAGCACAGCGCTGGGAGTGCTATATCGGGACATACAGTATACTGGCTGTATATAGCACGTCTACAACTAGAGCGCAGCGCTGCGAGTGCTATATCGGGACATACAGTATACTGGCTGTATATAGCACATCTACAACTAGAGCGCAGCGCTGCGAGTGCTATATCGGGACATACAGTATACTGGCTGTATATAGCACGTCTACAACTAGAGCGCAGCGCTGGGAGTGTTATATCGGGACATACAGTATACTGGCTGTATATAGCACGTCTACAACTAGAGCGCAGCGCTGCGAGTGCTATATCGGGACATACAGTATACTGGCTGTATATAGCATGTCTACAACTAGAGCGCAGCTCTGCGAGTGTTATATCTGGACATACAGTATACTGGCTGTATACAGCACGTCTACAACTAGAGAGCAGCGCTGGGAGTGTTATATCGGGACATACAGTATACTGGCTGTATATAGCATGTCTACAACTAGAGCGCAGCTCTGCGAGTGTTATATCGGGACATACAGTATACTGGCTGTATACAGCACGTCTACAACTAGAGAGCAGCGCTGCGAGTGCTATATCGGGACATACAGTATACTGGCTGTATATAGCACGTCTACAAATAGAGCGCAGCGCTGGGAGTGTTATATCGGGACATACAGTATACTGGCTGTATATAGCATGTCTACAACTAGAGAGCAGCGCTGAGAGTGCTATGTCGGGACATACTGTATACTAACTGTATACAGCACGTCTACAACTAGAGAGCAGCGCTGCGAGTGTTATATCGGGACATACAGTATACTGGCTGTATATAGCACGTCTACAACTAGAGCGCAGCGCTGGGAGTGTTATATCGGGACATACAGTATACTGGCTGTATATAGCATGTCTACAACTAGAGCGCAGCGCTGCGTGTGTTATATCGGGACATACAGTATACTCGCTGTATATAGCACGTCTACAACTAGAGAGCAGCGCTGCGAGTGTTATATCGGGACATACAGTATACTGACTGTATACAGCACGTCTACAACTAGAGCGCAGAGCTGCGAGTGGTATATCGGGACATCCAGTATACTGACTGTATACAGCACGGCTACAACTAGATCGCAGCGCTGCGTGTGCTATATCGGGACATACAGTATACTGACTGTATATAGCACATCTACAACTAGAGCGCAGCGCTGCGAGTGTTATATCGGGACATATACTGGCTGTATATAGCACGTCTACAACTAGAGCGCAGCGCTGCGAGTGTTATATCGGGACATACAGTATACTGACTGTATACAGCACGTCTACAACTAGAGCGCAGCGCTGCGTGTGCTATATCGGGACATACAGTATACTGGCTGTATATAGCACGTCTACAACTATAGCGCAGCGCTGCGAGTGTTATATCGGGACATACAGTGTACTGGCTGTATATAGCACGTCTACAACTAGAGCGCCCGCTGCGAGTGTTATATCGGGACATACAGTATACTGGCTGTATATAGCACGTCTACAACTAGAGCGCGTGCTGCGAGTGTTATATCGGGACATACAGTATACTGACTGTATACAGCACGTCTACAACTAGAGAGCAGCGCTGCGTGTGTTATATCGGGACATACAGTATACTGGCTGTATATAGCACGTCTACAACTAGAGCGCAGCGCTGCGAGTGCTATATCCGGACATATACTGGCTGTATACGGCAGGTCAACAAGTACAGCACAGCTCTGCGAGTGCTATATCGGGACATACAGTATACTGGCTGTATATAGCACGTCTACAACTAGAGCGCAGCGCTGCGAGTGTTATATCGGGACATATACTGGCTGTATACGGCACGTCTACAACTAGAGCGCAGCGCTGCGAGTGCTATATCGGGACATACAGTATACTGGCTGTATACAGCATGTCTACAACTAGAGCCCAGCGCTGGGAGTGCTATATCGGGACATACAGTATACTGGCTGTATATAGCACGTCTACAATTAGAGCGCAGCGCTGCGAGTGCTATATCGGGACATACAGTATACTGGCTGTATATAGCACATCTACAACTAGAGCGCAGCGCTGCGAGTGCTATATCGGGAAATACAGTATACTGGCTGTATATAGCACGTCTACAACTAGAGCGCAGCGCTGGGAGTGTTATATCGGGACATACAGTATACTGGCTGTATATAGCACGTCTACAACTAGAGCGCAGCGCTGCGAGTGCTATATCGGGACATACAGTATACTGGCTGTATATAGCATGTCTACAACTAGAGCGCAGCTCTGCGAGTGTTATATCGGGACATACAGTATACTGGCTGTATACAGCACGTCTACAACTAGAGAGCAGCGCTGGGAGTGTTATATCGGGACATACAGTATACTGGCTGTATATAGCATGTCTACAACTAGAGCGCAGCTCTGCGAGTGTTATATCGGGACATACAGTATACTGGCTGTATACAGCACGTCTACAACTAGAGAGCAGCGCTGCGAGTGCTATATCGGGACATACAGTATACTGGCTGTATATAGCACGTCTACAAATAGAGCGCTGCGCTGGGAGTGTTATATCGGGACATACAGTATACTGGCTGTATATAGCATGTCTACAACTAGAGAGCAGCGCTGCGAGTGCTATATCGGGACATACAGTATACTAACTGTATACAGCACGTCTACAACTAGAGAGCAGCGCTGCGAGTGTTATATCGGGACATACAGTATACTGGCTGTATATAGCACGTCTACAACTAGAGCGCAGCGCTGGGAGTGTTATATCGCGACATACAGTATACTGGCTGTATATAGCATGTCTACAACTAGAGCGCAGCGCTGCGAGTGCTATATCGGGACATACAGTATACTGGCTGTATATAGCACGTCTACAACTAGAGCGCAGCGCTGGGAGTGTTATATCGGGACATACAGTATACTGGCTGTATATAGCATGTCTACAACTAGAGAGCAGCGCTGCGAGTGCTATATCGGGACATACAGTATACTGACTGTATACAGCACGTCTACAACTAGAGAGCAGCGCTGCGAGTGTTATATCGGGACATACAGAATACTGGCTGTATATAGCACGTCTACAACTAGAGCGCAGCGCTGGGAGTGTTATATCGGGACATACAGTATACTGGCTGTATATAGCATGTCTACAACTAGAGCGCAGCGCTGCGAGTGTTATATCGGGACATACAGTATACTGACTGTATACAGCACGTCTACAACTAGAGCGCAGCGCTGCGTGTGCTATATCGGGACATACAGTATACTGGCTGTATATAGCACGTCTACAACTAGAGCGCAGCGCTGCGAGTGTTATATCGGGACATATACTGGCTGTATATAGCACGTCTACAACTAGAGCGCAGCGCTGCGAGTGTTATATCGGGACATACAGTATACTGACTGTATACAGCACGTCTACAACTAGAGCGCAGCGCTGCGTGTGCTATATCGGGACATACAGTATACTGGCTGTATATAGCACGTCTACAACTATAGCGCAGCGCTGCGAGTGTTATATCGGCACATACAGTATACTGGCTGTATATACAACGACTACAACTAGAGCGCGCGCTGCGAGTGTTATATCGGGACATACAGTATACTGGCTGTATATAGCACGTCTACAACTAGAGCGCGCGCTGCGAGTGTTATATCGGGACATACAGTATACTGGCTGTATACAGCACGTCTACTACTACAGAGCAGCGCTGCGTGTGTTATATCGGGACATACAGTATACTGGCTGTATATAGCACGTCTACAACTAGAGCGCAGCGCTGCGAGTGCTATATCGGGACATATACTGGCTGTATACGGCAGGTCAACAAGTACAGCACAGCGCTGCGAGTGCTATATCGGGACATACAGTATACTGGCTGTATATAGCACGTCTACAACTAGAGCGCAGCGCTGCGAGTGTTATATCGGGACATATACTGGCTGTATACGGCACGTCTACAACTAGAGCGCAGCGCTGCGAGTGCTATATCGGGACATACAGTATACTGGCTGTATACAGCATGTCTACAACTAGAGCACAGCGCTGGGAGTGCTATATCGGGACATACAGTATACTGGCTGTATATAGCACGTCTACAACTAGAGCGCAGCGCTGCTAGTGCTATATCGGGACATACAGTATACTGGCTGTATATAGCACATCTACAACTAGAGCGCAGCGCTGCGAGTGCTATATCGGGACATACAGTATACTGGCTGTATATAGCACGTCTACAACTAGAGCGCAGCGCTGGGAGTGTTATATCGGCACATACAGTATACTGGCTGTATATAGCACGTCTACAACTAGAGCGCAGCGCTGCGAGTGCTATATCGGGACATACAGTATACTGGCTGTATATAGCATGTCTACAACTAGAGCGCAGCTCTGCGAGTGTTATATCGGGACATACAGTATACTGGCTGTATACAGCACGTCTACAACTAGAGAGCAGCGCTGGAAGTGTTATATCGGGACATACAGTATACTGGCTGTATATAGCATGTCTACAACTAGAGCGCAGCTCTGCGAGTGTTATATCGGGACATACAGTATACTGGCTGTATAAAGCACGTCTACAACTAGAGAGCAGCGCTGCGAGTGCTATATCGGGACATACAGTATACTGGCTGTATATAGCACGTCTACAACTAGAGCGCAGCGCTGGGAGTGTTATATCGGGACATACAGTATACTGGCTGTATATAGCATGTCTACAACTAGAGAGCAGCGCTGCGAGTGCTATATCGGGACATACAGTATACTAACTGTATACAGCACGTCTACAACTAGAGCGCAGCGCTGCGTGTGTTATATCGGGACATACAGTATACTGGCTGTATATAGCACGTCTACAACTAGAGAGCAGCGCTGCGAGTGTTATATCGGGACATACAGTATACTGACTGTATACAGCACATCTACAACTAGAGCGCAGCGCTGCGAGTGTTATATCGGGACATACAGTATACTGACTGTATACAGCACGTCTACAACTAGAGCGCAGCGCTGCGTGTGCTATATCGGGACATACAGTATACTGGCTGTATATAGCACGTCTACAACTAGAGCGCAGCGCTGCGAGTATTATATCGGGACATATACTGGCTGTATATAGCACGTCTACAACTAGAGCGCAGCGCTGCGAGTGTTATATCGGGACATACAGTATACTGGCTGAATATAGCACGTCTACAACTAGAGCGCGCGCTGCGAGTGTTATATCGGGACATACAGTATACTGGCTGTATATAGCACGTCTACAACTAGAGCGCGCGCTGCGAGTGTTATATTGGGACATACAGTATACTGGCTGTATACAGCACGTCTACAACTAGAGCGCAGTGCTGCGAGTGTTATATCGGGACATACAGTATACTGGCTGTATATAGCACGTCTACAACTAGAGCGCGCGCTGCGAGTGTTATATCGGGACATATACTGGCTGTATACGGCAGGTCAACAAGTACAGCACAGCGCTGCGAGTGTTATATCGGGACATATACTGACTGTATACAGCACGTCTACAACTAGAGCACAGCGCTGCGAGTGTTATATCGGGACATACAGTATACTGGCTGTATACAGCACGTCTACAACTAGAGCGCGCGCTGCGAGTGTTATATCAGGACATACAGTATACTGGCTGTATACAGCACGTCTACAACTAGAGCGCGTGCTGCGAGTGTTATATCGGGACATATACTGGCTGTATACAGCACGTCTACAACTAGAGCGCAGCGCTGCGTGTGTTATATCGGGACATACAGTATACTGGCTGTATACGGCAGGTCAACAACTAGAGCGCGCGCTGCGAGTGTTATATCGGGACATACAGTATACTGGCTGTATACGGCAGGTCAACAACTAGAGCGCGCGCTGTGAGTGTTATATCGGGACATACAGTAGGCTGGCTGTATACAGCACGTCTACAACTAGAGCGCAGCGCTGGGAGTGTTATATCGGGACATACAGTATACTGGCTGTATATAGCACGTCTACAACTAGAGCGCAGCGCTGCGAGTGTTATATCGGGACATACAGTATACTGGCTGTATATAGCACGTCTACAACTAGAGCGCAGCGCTGCGAGTGTTATATCGGGACATACAGTATACTGGCTGTATACAGCACGTGTACAACTAGAGAGCAGCGCTGCGTGTGTTATATCGGGACATACAGTATACTGGCTGTATATAGCACGTCTACAACTAGAGCGCAGCGCTGGGAGTGTTATATCGGGACATACAGTATACTGGCTGTATACGGCATGTCTACAACTAGAGAGCAGCGCTGCGAGTGTTATATCGGGACATACAGTATACTGACTGTATATAGCACGTCTACAACTAGAGCGCAGCGCTGCGAGTGTTATATCGGGACATACAGTATACTGACTGTATACAGCACGTCTACAACTAGAGCGCAGCGCTGCGTGTGTTATATCGGGACATACAGTATACTGGCTGTATATAGCACGTCTACAACTAGAGAGCAGCGCTGCGAGTGTTATATCGGGACATACAGTATACTGGCTGTATATAGCACGTCTACAACTAGAGAGCAGCGCTGCGAGTGCTATATCGGGACATACAGTATACTGACTGTATACAGCACGTCTACAACTAGAGCGCAGCGCTGGGAGTGTTATATCGGGACATACAGTATACTGGCTGTATATAGCACGTCTACAACTAGAGCGCAGCGCTGCGAGTGTTATATCGGGACATACAGTATACTGGCTGTATACAGCACGTCTACAACTAGAGCGCAGCGCTGCGAGTGTTATATCGGGACATACAGTATACTGGCTGTATACAGCACGTCTACAACTAGAGAGCAGCGCTGCGTGTGTTATATCGGGACATACAGTATACTGGCTGTATATAGCACGTCTACAACTAGAGCGCAGCGCTGGGAGTGTTATATCGGGACATACAGTATACTGGCTGTATATAGCACGTCTACAACTAGAGCGCAGCGCTGGGAGTGTTATATCGGGACATACAGTATACTGGCTGTATACAGCATGTCTACAACTAGAGCGCAGCGCTGCGAGTGCTATATCGGGACATACAGTATACTGACTGTATACAGCACGTCTACAACTAGAGCGCAGCGCTGCGTGTGTTATATCGGGACATACAGTATACTGGCTGTATATAGCACGTCTACAACTAGAGAGCAGCGCTGCGAGTGTTATATCGGGACATACAGTATACTGACTGTATACAGCACGTCTACAACTAGAGCGCAGCGCTGCGAGTGTTATATCGGGACATACAGTATACTGACTGTATACAGCACGTCTACAACTAGAGCGCAGCGCTGCGTGTGCTATATCGGGACATACAGTATACTGGCTGTATATAGCATGTCTACAACTAGAGCGCAGCGCTGCGAGTGTTATATCGGGACATACAGTATACTGGCTGTATACAGCACGTCAACAACTAGAGAGCAGCGCTGCGTGTGTTATATCGGGACATACAGTATACTGGCTGTATATAGCACGTCTACAACTAGAGCGCAGCGCTGGGAGTGTTATATCGGGACATACAGTATACTGGCTGTATATAGCACGTCTACAACTAGAGCGCAGCGCTGGGAGTGTTATATCGGGACATACAGTATACTGGCTGTATACAGCATGTCTACAACTAGAGCGCAGCGCTGCGTGTGTTATATCGGGACATACAGTATACTGGCTGTATATAGCACGTCTACAACTAGAGAGCAGCGCTGCGAGTGTTATATCGGGACATACAGTATACTGACTGTATGCAGCACGTCTACAACTAGAGCGCAGCGCTGCGAGTGTTATATCGGGACATACAGTATACTGACTATACAGCACGTCTACAACTAGAGCGCAGCGCTGCGTGTGTTATATCAGGACATACAGTATACTGGCTGTATATAGCACGTCTACAACTAGAGAGCAGCGCTGCGAGTGTTATATCGGGACATACAGTATACTGGCTGTATATAGCACGTCTACAACTAGAGAGCAGCGCTGCGAGTGCTATATCGGGACATACAGTATACTGACTGTATACAGCACGTCTACAACTAGAGCGCAGCGCTGCGTGTGTTATATCGGGACATACAGTATACTGGCTGTATATAGCACGTCTACAACTAGAGAGCAGCGCTGCGAGTGTTATATCGGGACATACAGTATACTGACTGTATACAGCACGTCTACAACTAGAGCGCAGCGCTGCGAGTGTTATATCGGGACATACAGTATACTGACTGTATACAGCACGTCTACAACTAGAGCGCAGCGCTGCGTGTGCTATATCGGGACATACAGTATACTGGCTGTATATAGCATGTCTACAACTAGAGCGCAGCGCTGCGAGTGTTATATCGGGACATATACTGGCTGTATATAGCACGTCTACAACTAGAGCGCAGCGCTCCGAGTGTTATATCGGGACATACAGTATACTGACTGTATACAGCACGTCTACAACTAGAGCGCAGCGCTGCGTGTGCTATATCGGGACATACAGTATACTGGCTGTATATTGCACGTCTACAACTAGAGCGCAGCGCTGCGAGTGTTATATCGGGACATACAGTATACTGGCTGTATATAGCACGTCTACAACTAGAGCGCGCGCTGCGAGTGTTATATCGGGACATACAGTATACTGGCTGTATATAGCACGTCTACAACTAGAGCGCGCGCTGCGAGTGTTATATCGGGACATACAGTATACTGGCTGTATACAGCACGTCTACAACTAGAGAGCAGCGCTGCGTGTGTTATATCGGGACATACAGTATACTGGCTGTATATAGCACGACTACAACTAGAGCGCAGCGCTGGGAGTGTTATATCGGGACATAAAGTATACTGGCTGTATACAGCATGTCTACAACTAGAGCGCAGCGCTGCGTGTGTTATATCGGGACATACAGTATACTGGCTGTATATAGCACGTCTACAACTAGAGAGCAGCGCTGCGAGTGTTATATCGGGACATACAGTATACTGGCTGTATACAGCACGTCTACAACTAGAGAGCAGCGCTGCGTGTGTTATATCGGGACATACAGTATACTGGCTGTATATAGCACGTCTACAACTAGAGCGCAGCGCTGGGTGTGTTATATCGGGACATACAGTATACTGGCTGTGTACAGCATGTCTACAACTAGAGCGCAGCGCTGCGTGTGTTATATCGGGACATACAGTATACTGGCTGTATATAGCACGTCTACAACTAGAGAGCAGCGCTGCGAGTGTTATATCGGGACATACAGTATACTGACTGTATACAGCACGTCTACAACTAGAGCGCAGCGCTGCGAGTGTTATATCGGGACATACAGTATACTGACTGTATACAGCACGTCTACAACTAGAGCGCAGCACTGCGTGTGTTATATCGGGACATACAGTATACTGGCTGTATATAGCACGTCTACAGCTAGAGAGCAGCGCTGCGAGTGTTATATCGGGACATACAGTATACTGGCTGTATATAGCACGTCTACAACTAGAGAGCAGCGCTGCGAGTGCTATATCGGGACATACAGTATACTGACTGTATACAGCACGTCTACAACTAGAGCGCAGCGCTGCGTGTGTTATATCGGGACATACTGTACTGGCTGTATATAGCACGTTTACAACTAGAGAGCAGCGCTGCGAGTGTTATATCGGGACATACAGTATACTGACTGTATACAGCACGTCTACAACTAGAGCGCAGCTCTGCGAGTGTTATATCGGGACATACAGTATACTGACTGTATACAGCACGTCTACAACTAGAGCGCAGCGCTGCGTGTGCTATATCGGGACATACAGTATACTGGCTGTATATAGCACGTCTACAACTAGAGCGCAGCGCTGCGAGTGTTATATCGGGACATATACTGGCTGTATATAGCACGTCTACAACTAGAGCGCAGCGCTGCGAGTGTTATATCGGGACATACAGTATACTGGCTGTATATAGCACGTCTACAACTAGAGCGCGCGCTGCGAGTGTTATATCGGGACATACAGTATACTGGCTGTATATAGCACGTCTACAACTAGAGCGCGCGCTGCGAGTGTTATATCGGGACATACAGTATACTGGCTGTATACAGCACGTCTACAACTAGAGCGCGCGCTGCGAGTGTTATATCGGGACATATACTGGCTGTATACGGCAGGTCAACAAGTACAGCACAGCGCTGCGAGTGTTATATCGGGACATATACTGACTGTATACAGCACGTCTACAACTAGAGCACAGCGCTGCGAGTGTTATATCGGGACATACAGTATACTGGCTGTATACAGTACGTCTACAACTAGAGTGCGCGCTGCGAGTGTTATATCAGGAAATACAGTATACTGGCTGTATACAGCACGTCTACAACTAGAGCGCGTGCTGCGAGTGTTATATCGGGACATATACTGGCTGTATACAGCACGTCTACAACTAGAGCACAGCGCTGCGTGTGTTATATCGGGACATACAGTATACTGGCTGTATACGGCAGGTCAACAACTAGAGCGCGCGCTGCGAGTGTTATATCGGGACATACAGTATACTGGCTGTATACGGCAGGTCAACAACTAGAGCGCGCGCTGCGAGTGTTATATCGGGACATACAGTAGGCTGGCTGTATATAGCACGTCTACAACTAGAGCGCAGCGCTGCGAGTGTTATATCGGGACATACAGTATACTGGCTGTATATAGCACGTCTACAGCTTGAGCGCAGCTCAGCGCTGCGAGTGTTATATTGGGACATACAGTATACTGGCTGTATACAGCACGTCTACAACTAGAGAGCAGCGCTGCGTGTGTTATATCGGGACATACAGTATACTGGCTGTATATAGCACGTCTACAACTAGAGCTCAGCGCTGGGAGTGTTATATCGGGACATACAGTATACTGGCTGTATACAGCATGTCTACAACTAGAGCGCAGCGCTGCGTGTGTTATATCGGGACATACAGTATACTGACTGTATACAGCACGTCTACAACTAGAGCGCAGCGCTGCGTGTGTTATATCGGGACATACAATATACTGGATGTATATAGCACATCTACAACTAGAGAGCAGCGCTGCGAGTGTTATATCGGGACATACAGTATACTGGCTGTATATAGCACGTCTACAACTAGAGAGCAGCGCTGCGAGTGCTATATCGGGACATACAGTATACTGACTGTATACAGCACATCTACAACTAGAGCGCAGCGCTGCGTGTGTTATATCGGGACATACAGTATACTGGCTGTATATAGCACGTCTACAACTAGAGAGCAGCGCTGCGAGTGTTATATCGGGACATACAGTATACTGACTGTATACAGCACGTCTACAACTAGAGCGCAGCGCTGCGAGTGTTATATCGGGACATACAGTATACTGACTGTATACAGCACGTCTACAACTAGAGCGCAGCGCTGCGTGTGCTATATCGGGACATACAGTATACTGGCTGTATATAGCACGTCTACAACTAGAGCGCAGCGCTGCGAGTGTTATATCGGGACATATACTGGCTGTATATAGCACGTCTACAACTAGAGCGCAGCGCTGCGAGTGTTATATCGGGACATACAGTATACTGGCTGTATATAGCACTTCTACAACTAGAGCGCGCGCTGCGAGTGTTATATCGGGACATACAGTATACTGGCTGTATATAGCACGTCTACAACTAGAGCGCGCGCTGCGAGTGTTATATCGGGACATACAGTATACTGACTGTATGCAGCACGTCTACAACTAGAGCGCAGCGCTGCGAGTGTTATATCGGGACATACAGTATACTGACTATACAGCACGTCTACAACTAGAGCGCAGCGCTGCGTGTGTTATATCAGGACATACAGTATACTGGCTGTATATAGCACGTCTACAACTAGAGAGCAGCGCTGCGAGTGTTATATCGGGACATACAGTATACTGGCTGTATATAGCACGTCTACAACTAGAGAGCAGCGCTGCGAGTGCTATATCGGGACATACAGTATACTGACTGTATACAGCACGTCTACAACTAGAGCGCAGCGCTGCGTGTGTTATATCGGGACATACAGTATACTGGCTGTATATAGCACGTCTACAACTAGAGAGCAGCGCTGCGAGTGTTATATCGGGACATACAGTATACTGACTGTATACAGCACGTCTACAACTAGAGCGCAGCGCTGCGAGTGTTATATCGGGACATACAGTATACTGACTGTATACAGCACGTCTACAACTAGAGCGCAGCGCTGCGTGTGCTATATCGGGACATACAGTATACTGGCTGTATATAGCATGTCTACAACTAGAGCGCAGCGCTGCGAGTGTTATATCGGGACATATACTGGCTGTATATAGCACGTCTACAACTAGAGCGCAGCGCTCCGAGTGTTATATCGGGACATACAGTATACTGACTGTATACAGCACGTCTACAACTAGAGCGCAGCGCTGCGTGTGCTATATCGGGACATACAGTATACTGGCTGTATATTGCACGTCTACAACTAGAGCGCAGCGCTGCGAGTGTTATATCGGGACATACAGTATACTGGCTGTATATAGCACGTCTACAACTAGAGCGCGCGCTGCGAGTGTTATATCGGGACATACAGTATACTGGCTGTATATAGCACGTCTACAACTAGAGCGCGCGCTGCGAGTGTTATATCGGGACATACAGTATACTGGCTGTATACAGCACGTCTACAACTAGAGAGCAGCGCTGCGTGTGTTATATCGGGACATACAGTATACTGGCTGTATATAGCACGACTACAACTAGAGCGCAGCGCTGGGAGTGTTATATCGGGACATAAAGTATACTGGCTGTATACAGCATGTCTACAACTAGAGCGCAGCGCTGCGTGTGTTATATCGGGACATACAGTATACTGGCTGTATATAGCACGTCTACAACTAGAGAGCAGCGCTGCGAGTGTTATATCGGGACATACAGTATACTGGCTGTATACAGCACGTCTACAACTAGAGAGCAGCGCTGCGTGTGTTATATCGGGACATACAGTATACTGGCTGTATATAGCACGTCTACAACTAGAGCGCAGCGCTGGGAGTGTTATATCGGGACATACAGTATACTGGCTGTGTACAGCATGTCTACAACTAGAGCGCAGCGCTGCGTGTGTTATATCGGGACATACAGTATACTGGCTGTATATAGCACGTCTACAACTAGAGAGCAGCGCTGCGAGTGTTATATCGGGACATACAGTATACTGACTGTATACAGCACGTCTACAACTAGAGCGCAGCGCTGCGAGTGTTATATCGGGACATACAGTATACTGACTGTATACAGCACGTCTACAACTAGAGCGCAGCACTGCGTGTGTTATATCGGGACATACAGTATACTGGCTGTATATAGCACGTCTACAGCTAGAGAGCAGCGCTGCGAGTGTTATATCGGGACATACAGTATACTGGCTGTATATAGCACGTCTACAACTAGAGAGCAGCGCTGCGAGTGCTATATCGGGACATACAGTATACTGACTGTATACAGCACGTCTACAACTAGAGCGCAGCGCTGCGTGTGTTATATCGGGACATACTGTACTGGCTGTATATAGCACGTTTACAACTAGAGAGCAGCGCTGCGAGTGTTATATCGGGACATACAGTATACTGACTGTATACAGCACGTCTACAACTAGAGCGCAGCTCTGCGAGTGTTATATCGGGACATACAGTATACTGACTGTATACAGCACGTCTACAACTAGAGCGCAGCGCTGCGTGTGCTATATCGGGACATACAGTATACTGGCTGTATATAGCACGTCTACAACTAGAGCGCAGCGCTGCGAGTGTTATATCGGGACATATACTGGCTGTATATAGCACGTCTACAACTAGAGCGCAGCGCTGCGAGTGTTATATCGGGACATACAGTATACTGGCTGTATATAGCACGTCTACAACTAGAGCGCGCGCTGCGAGTGTTATATCGGGACATACAGTATACTGGCTGTATATAGCACGTCTACAACTAGAGCGCGCGCTGCGAGTGTTATATCGGGACATACAGTATACTGGCTGTATACAGCACGTCTACAACTAGAGCGCGCGCTGCGAGTGTTATATCGGGACATATACTGGCTGTATACGGCAGGTCAACAAGTACAGCACAGCGCTGCGAGTGTTATATCGGGACATATACTGACTGTATACAGCACGTCTACAACTAGAGCACAGCGCTGCGAGTGTTATATCGTGACATACAGTATACTGGCTGTATACAGTACGTCTACAACTAGAGTGCGCGCTGCGAGTGTTATATCAGGAAATACAGTATACTGGCTGTATACAGCACGTCTACAACTAGAGCGCGTGCTGCGAGTGTTATATCGGGACATATACTGGCTGTATACAGCACGTCTACAACTAGAGCACAGCGCTGCGTGTGTTATATCGGGACATACAGTATACTGGCTGTATACGGCAGGTCAACAACTAGAGCGCGCGCTGCGAGTGTTATATCGGGACATACAGTATACTGGCTGTATACGGCAGGTCAACAACTAGAGCGCGCGCTGCGAGTGTTATATCGGGACATACAGTAGGCTGGCTGTATATAGCACGTCTACAACTAGAGCGCAGCGCTGCGAGTGTTATATCGGGACATACAGTATACTGGCTGTATATAGCACGTCTACAGCTTGAGCGCAGCTCAGCGCTGCGAGTGTTATATTGGGACATACAGTATACTGGCTGTATACAGCACGTCTACAACTAGAGAGCAGCGCTGCGTGTGTTATATCGGGACATACAGTATACTGGCTGTATATAGCACGTCTACAACTAGAGCTCAGCGCTGGGAGTGTTATATCTGGACATACAGTATACTGGCTGTATACAGCATGTCTACAACTAGAGCGCAGCGCTGCGTGTGTTATATCGGGACATAAAGTATACTGGCTGTATATAGCACGTCTACAACTAGAGAGCAGCGCTGCGAGTGTTATATCGGGACATACAGTATACTGACTGTATACAGCACGTCTACAACTAGAGCGCAGCGCTGCGAGTGTTATATCGGGACATACAGTATACTGACTGTATACAGCACGTCTACAACTAGAGCGCAGCGCTGCGTGTGTTATATCGGGACATACAATATACTGGATGTATATAGCACATCTACAACTAGAGAGCAGCGCTGCGAGTGTTATATCGGGACATACAGTATACTGGCTGTATATAGCACGTCTACAACTAGAGAGCAGCGCTGCGAGTGCTATATCGGGACATACAGTATACTGACTGTATACAGCACATCTACAACTAGAGCGCAGCGCTGCGTGTGTTATATCGGGACATACAGTATACTGGCTGTATATAGCACGTCTACAACTAGAGAGCAGCGCTGCGAGTGTTATATCGGGACATACAGTATACTGACTGTATACAGCACGTCTACAACTAGAGCGCAGCGCTGCGAGTGTTATATCGGGACATACAGTATACTGACTGTATACAGCACGTCTACAACTAGAGCGCAGCGCTGCGTGTGCTATATCGGGACATACAGTATACTGGCTGTATATAGCACGTCTACAACTAGAGCGCAGCGCTGCGAGTGTTATATCGGGACATATACTGGCTGTATATAGCACGTCTACAACTAGAGCGCAGCGCTGCGAGTGTTATATCGGGACATACAGTATACTGGCTGTATATAGCACTTCTACAACTAGAGCGCGCGCTGCGAGTGTTATATCGGGACATACAGTATACTGGCTGTATATAGCACGTCTACAACTAGAGCGCGCGCTGCGAGTGTTATATCGGGACATACAGTTTACTGGCTGTATACAGCACGTCTACAACTAGAGCGCAGTGCTGCGAGTGTTATATCGGGACATACAGTATACTGGCTATATATAGCACGTCTACAACTAGAGCGCGCGCTGCGAGTGTTATATCGGGACATATACTGGCTGTATACGGCAGGTCAACAAGTGCAGCACAGCGCTGCGAGTGTTATATCGGGACATATACTGTCTGTATACAGCACGTCTACAACTAGAGCACAGCGCTGCGAGTGTTATATCGGGACATATACTGGCTGTATACAGCACGTCTACAACTAGAGCACAGCATTGAGTGTGTTATATCGGGACATACAGTATACTGGCTGTATACAGCACGTCTACAACTAGAGCGCAGCGCTGCGAGTGTTATATCGGGACTTATACTGACTGTATACAGCACGTCTACAACTAGAGAGCAGCGCTGCGAGTGCTATATCGGGACATATACTGGCTGTATATAGCACGTCTACAACTAGAGAGCAGCGCTGCGTGTGTTATATCGGGACATACAGTATACTGGCTGTATACAGCACGTCTACAACTAGAGCGCAGCTCTGCGAGTGTTATATCGGGACATATACTGGCTGTATACAGCACGTCTACAACTAGAGAGCAGCGCTACGAGTGCTATATCGGGACATATACTGGCTGTATACAGCACGTCTACAACTAGAGAGCAGCGCTGCGAGTGCTATATCGGGACATATACTGGCTGTATACAGCACGTCTACAACTAGAGCATGCGCTGCGAGTGTTATATCGGGACATATACTGGCTGTATACAGCACGTCTACAACTAGAGCGCAGCGATGCGAGTGTTATATCGGGACTTATACTGACTGTATACAACACGTCTACAACTAGAGCGTGCGCTGCGAGTGTTATATCGGGACATATACTGGCTGTATACAGCACGTCTACAACTAGAGAGCAGCGCTGCGAGTTCTATATCGGGACATATACTGGCTGTATACAGCACGTCTACAACTAGCGCGCGCGCTGCGAGTGTTATATCGGGACATATACTGGCTGTATACAGCACGTCTACAACTAGAGCGCAGCGCTGCAAGTGTTATATCGGGACTTATACTGACTGTATACAGCACGTCTACAACTAGAGAGCAGCGCTGCGAGTGCTGTATCGGGACATATACTGGCTATACAGCACGTCTACAACTAGAGCGCAGCGCTGCGAGTGTTATATCGGGACTTATACTGGCTGTATACAGCACGTCTACAACTAGAGAGCAGCGCTGCGAGTGCTATATCGGGACATATACTGGCTGTATACATCACGTCTACAACTAGAGAGCAGCGCTGCGAGTGCTATATCGGGACATATACTGGCTGTATACAGCACGTCTACAACTAGAGAGCAGCGCTGCGAGTGCTATATCGGGACATATACTGGCTGTATACAGCACCTCTACAACTAGAGAGCAGCGCTGCGAGTGCTATATCGGGACATATACTGGCTGTATACAGCACGTCTACAACTAGAGCGCACGCTGCGAGTGTTATATCGGGACATATACTGGCTGTATACAGCACGTCTACAACTAGAGCGCAGCGCTGCGAGTGTTATATCGGGACTTATACTGACTGTATACAGCACGTCTACAACTAAAGCGCGCGCTGCGAGTGTTATATCGGGACATATACTGGCTGTATACAGCACGTCTAGAACTAGAACGCGCGCTGCGAGTGTTATATCGGGACATATACTGGCTGTATACAGCACGTCTACAACTAGAGCGCAGCGCTGCGAGTGTTTTATCGGGACTTATACTGACTGTATACAGCACGTCTACAACTAGAGCGCGCGCTGCGAGTGTTATATCGGGACATACAGTATACTGGCTGTATACGGCAGGTCAACAAGTAGAGTGCAGCGCTGGGAGTGTTATATCGGGACATACAGTATACTGGCTGTATACGGCAGGTCAACAAGTAGAGCGCAGCGCTGCGAGTGTTATATCGGGACATACAGTATACTGGCTGTATACGGCAGGTCAACAAGTAGAGCGCAGCGCTGCGAGTGCTATATCGGGACATATATTGGCAGTATACAGCACGTCTACAACTAGAGCGCGCGCTGCGAGTGTTATATCGGGACATATACTGGCTGTATACAGCACGTCTACAACTAGAGAGCAGCGCTGCGAGTGCTATATCGGGACATATACTGGCTGTATACAGCACCTCTACAACTAGAGAGCAGCGCTGCGAGTGCTATATCGGGACATATACTGGCTGTATACAGCACGTCTACAACTAGAGCGCACGCTGCGAGTGTTATATCGGGACATATACTGGCTGTATACAGCACGTCTACAACTAGAGCGCAGCGCTGCGAGTGTTATATCGGGACTTATACTGACTGTATACAGCACGTCTACAACTAAAGCGCGCGCTGCGAGTGTTATATCGGGACATATACTGGCTGTATACAGCACGTCTACAACTAGAACGCGCGCTGCGAGTGTTATATCGGGACATATACTGGCTGTATACAGCACGTCTACAACTAGAGCGCAGCGCTGCGAGTGTTATATCGGGACTTATACTGACTGTATACAGCACGTCTACAACTAGAGCGCGCGCTGCGAGTGTTATATCGGGACATACAGTATACTGGCTGTATACGGCAGGTCAACAAGTAGAGTGCAGCGCTGGGAGTGTTATATCGGGACATACAGTATACTGGCTGTATGCGGCAGGTCAACAAGTAGAGCGCAGCGCTGCGAGTGTTATATCGGGACATACAGTATACTGGCTGTATACGGCAGGTCAACAAGTAGAGCGCAGCGCTGCGAGTGCTATATCGGGACATATACTGGCTGTATACAGCACGTCTACAACTAGAGCGCAGCGCTGCGAGTGTTATATCGGGACTTATACTGACTGTATACGGCGGGTCAACAAGTACAGCACAGCGCTGCGAGTGTTATATCGGGACATACAGTATACTGGCTGTATACGGCAGGTCAACAAGTAGAGCGCAGCGCTGGGAGTGTTATATCGGGACATACAGTATACTGGCTGTATACGGCAGGTCAACAAGTAGAGCGCAGCGCTGCGAGTGTTATATCGGGATATACAGTATACTGGCTGTATACGGCAGGTCAACAAGTAGAGCGCAGCGCTGCGAGTGTTATATCGGGACATACAGTATACTGGCTGTATACAGTACGTCTACAACTAGAGTGCGCGCTGCGAGTGTTATATCGGGACATACAGTAGGCTGGCTGTATACAGCACGTCTACAACTAGAGCGCAGCGCTGGGAGTGTTATATCGGGACATACAGTATACTGGCTGTATATAGCACGTCTACAACTAGAACGCAGCGCTGCGAGTGTTATATTGGGACATACAGTATACTGGCTGTATATAGCACGTCTACAACTAGAGCGCAGCGCTGCGAGTGTTATATCGGGACATACAGTATACTGGCTGTATACAGCACGTCTACAACTAGAGAGCAGCGCTGCGTGTGTTATATCGGGACATACAGTATACTGGCTGTATATAGCACGTCTACAACTAGAGCTCAGCGCTGGGAGTGTTATATCGGGACATACAGTATACTGCCTGTATACAGCATGTCTACAACTAGAGCGCAGCGCTGCGTGTGTTATATCGGGACATACAGTATACTGGCTGTATATAGCACGTCTACAACTAGAGAGCAGCGCTGCGAGTGTTATATCGGGACATACAGTATACTGACTGTATACAGCACGTCTACAACTAGAGCGCAGCGCTGCGAGTGTTATATCGGGACATACAGTATACTGACTGTATACAGCACGTCTACAACTAGAGCGCAGCGCTGCGTGTGTTATATCGGGACATACAGTATACTGGCTGTATATAGCACATCTACAACTAGAGAGCAGCGCTGCGAGTGTTATATCGGGACATACAGTATACTGGCTGTATATAGCACGTCTACAACTAGAGAGCAGCGCTGCGAGTGCTATATCGGGACATACAGTATACTGACTGTATACAGCACGTCTACAACTAGAGCGCAGCGCTGCGTGTGTTATATCGGGACATACAGTATACTGGCTGTATATAGGACGTCTACAACTAGAGAGCATCGCTGCGAGTGTTATATCGGGACATACAGTATACTGACTGTATACAGCACGTCTACAACTAGAGCGCAGCGCTGCGAGTGTTATATCGGGACATACAGTATACTGACTGTATACAGCACGTCTACAACTAGAGCGCAGCGCTGCGTGTGCTATATCGGGACATACAGTATACTGGCTGTATATAGCACGTCTACAACTAGAGCGCAGCGCTGCGAGTGTTATATCGGGACATATACTGGCTGTATATAGCACGTCTACAACTAGAGCGCAGCGCTGCGAGTGTTATATCGGGACATACAGTATACTGGCTGTATATAGCACGTCTACAACTAGAGCGCGCGCTGCGAGTGTTATATCGGGACATATACTGGCTGTATACAGCACGTCTACAACTAGAACGCGCGCTGCGAGTGTTATATCGGGACATATACTGGCTGTATACAGCACGTCTACAACTAGAGCGCTGCGCTGCGAGTGTTATATCGGGACTTATACTGACTGTATACAGCACGTCTACAACTAGAGCGCGCGCTGCGAGTGTTATATCGGGACATACAGTATACTGGCTGTATACGGCAGGTCAACAAGTAGAGTGCAGCGCTGGGAGTGTTATATCGGGACATACAGTATACTGGCTGTATACGGCAGGTCAACAAGTAGAGCGCAGCGCTGCGAGTGTTATATCGGGACATACAGTATACTGGCTGTATACGGCAGGTCAACAAGTAGAGCGCAGCGCTGCGAGTGCTATATCGGGACATATACTGGCTGTATACAGCACGTCTACAACTAGAGCGCAGCGCTGCGAGTGTTATATCGGGACTTATACTGACTGTATACGGCGGGTCAACAAGTACAGCACTGCGCTGCGAGTGTTATATCGGGACATACAGTATACTGGCTGTATACGGCAGGTCAACAAGTAGAGCGCAGCGCTGGGAGTGTTATATCGGGACATACAGTATACTGGCTGTGTACGGCAGGTCAACAAGTAGAGCGCAGCGCTGCGAGTGTTATATCGGGATATACAGTATACTGGCTGTATACGGCAGGTCAACAAGTAGAGCGCAGCGCTGCGAGTGTTATATCGGGACATACAGTATACTGGCTGTATACAGTACGTCTACAACTAGAGTGCGCGCTGCGAGTGTTATATCAGGACATACAGTATACTGGCTGTATACAGCACGTCTACAACTAGAGCGCGTGCTGCGAGTGTTATATCGGGACATATACTGGCTGTATACAGCACGTCTACAACTAGAGCGCAGCGCTGCGTGTGTTATATCGGGACATACAGTATACTGGCTGTATACGGCAGGTCAACAACTAGAGCGCGCGCTGCGAGTGTTATATCGGGACATACAGTATACTGGCTGTATACGGCAGGTCAACAACTAGAGCGCGCGCTGCGAGTGTTATATCGGGACATACAGTAGGCTGGCTGTATACAGCACGTCTACAACTAGAGCGCAGCGCTGGGAGTGTTATATCGGGACATACAGTATACTGGCTGTATATAGCACGTCTACAACTAGAGCGCAGCGCTGCGAGTGTTATATCGGGACATACAGTATACTGGCTGTATATAGCACGTCTACAACTAGAGCGCAGCGCTGCGAGTCTTATATCGGGACATACAGTATACTGGCTGTATACAGCACGTCTACAACTAGAGAGCAGCGCTTCGTGTGTTATATCGGGACATACAGTATACTGGCTGTATATAGCACGTCTACAACTAGAGCTCAGCGCTGGGAGTGTTATATCGGGACATACAGTATACTGGCTGTATACAGCATGTCTACAACTAGAGCGCAGCGCTGCGTGTGTTATATCGGGACATACAGTATACTGGCTGTATATAGCACGTCTACAACTAGAGAGCAGCGCTGCGAGTGTTATATCGGGACATACAGTATACTGACTGTATACAGCACGTCTACAACTAGAGCGCAGCGCTGCGAGTGTTATATCGGGACATACAGTATACTGACTGTATACAGCACGTCTACAACTAGAGCGCAGCGCTGCGTGTGTTATATCGGGACATACAGTATACTGGCTGTATATAGCACATCTACAACTAGAGAGCAGCGCTGCGAGTGTTATATCGGGACATACAGTATACTGGCTGTATATAGCACGTCTACAACTAGAGAGCAGCGCTGCGAGTGCTATATCGGGACATACAGTATACTGACTGTATACAGCACGTCTACAACTAGAGCGCAGCGCTGCGTGTGTTATATCGGGACATACAGTATACTGGCTGTATATAGCACGTCTACAACTAGAGAGCAGCGCTGCGAGTGTTATATCGGGACATACAGTATACTGACTGTATACAGCACGTCTACAACTAGAGCGCAGCGCTGCGAGTGTTATATCGGGACATACAGTATACTGACTGTATACAGCACGTCTACAACTAGAGCGCAGCGCTGCGTGTGCTATATCGGGACATACAGTATACTGGCTGTATATAGCACGTCTACAACTAGAGCGCAGCGCTGCGAGTGCTATATCGGGACATACAGTATACTGGCTGTATATAGCACGTCTACAACTAGAGCGCGCGCTGCGAGTGTTATATCGGGACATACAGTATACTGGCTGTATATAGCACGTCTACAACTAGAGCGCGCGCTGCGAGTGTTATATCGGGACATACAGTATACTGGCTGTATACAGCACGTCTACAACTAGAGCGCAGTGCTTCGAGTGTTATATCGGGACATACAGTATACTGGCTGTATATAGCACGTCTACAACTAGAGCGCGCGCTGCGAGTGTTATATCGGGACATATACTGGCTGTATACGGCAGGTCAACATGTGCAGCACAGCGCTGCGAGTGTTATATCGGGACATATACTGTCTGTATACAGCACGTCTACAACTAGAGCACAGCGCTGCGAGTGTTATATCGGGACATACAGTATACTGGCTGTATACGGCAGGTCAACAACTAGAGCGCGCGCTGCGAGTGTTATATCGGGACATACAGTATACTGGCTGTATACAGCACGTCTACAACTAGAGCGCGCGCTGCGAGTGTTATATCGGGACATATACTGGCTGTATACAGCACGTCTACAACTAGAGCACAGCACTGAGTGTGTTATATCGGGACATACAGTATACTGGCTGTATACAGCACGTCTACAACTAGAGCGCAGCGCTGCGAGTGTTATATCGGGACTTATACTGACTGTATACAGCACGTCTACAACTAGAGAGCAGCGCTGCGAGTGCTATATCGGGACATATACTGGCTGTATATAGCACGTCTACAACTAGAGAGCAGCGCTGCGTGTGTTATATCGGGACATACAGTATACTGGCTGTATACAGCACGTCTACAACTAGAGCGCAGCGCTGCGAGTGTTATATCGGGACATATACTGACTGTATACAGCACGTCTACAACTAGAGAGCAGCGCTGCGAGTGCTATATCGGGACATATACTGGCTGTATACAGCACGTCTACAACTAGAGAGCAGCGCTGCGAGTGCTATATCGGGACATATACTGGCTGTATACAGCACGTCTACAACTAGAGCGCGCGCTGCGAGTGTTATATCGGGACATATACTGGCTGTATACAGCACGTCTACAACTAGAGCGCAGCGCTGCGAGTGTTATATCGGGACTTATACTGACTGTATACAACATGTCTACATCTAGAGCGCGCGCTGCGAGTGTTATATCGGGACATATACTGGCTGTATACAGCACGTCTACAACTAGAGAGCAGCGCTGCGAGTGCTATATCGGGACATATACTGGCTGTATACAGCACGTCTACAACTAGAGCGCGCGCTGCGAGTGTTATATCGGGACATATACTGGCTGTATACAGCACGTCTACAACTAGAGCGCAGCGCTGCAAGTGTTATATCGGGACTTATACTGACTGTATACAGCACGTCTACAACTAGAGAGCAGCGCTGCGAGTGCTATATCGGGACATATACTGGCTATACAGCACGTCTACAACTAGAGCGCAGCGCTGCGAGTGTTATATCGGGACTTATACTGGCTGTATACAGCACGTCTACAACTAGAGAGCAGCACTGCGAGTGCTATATCGGGACATATACTGGCTGTATACATCACGTCTACAACTAGAGAGCAGCGCTGCGAGTGCTATATCGGGACATATACTGGCTGTATACAGCACGTCTACAACTAGAGAGCAGCGCTGCGAGTGCTATATCGGGACATATACTGGCTGTATACAGCACCTCTACAACTAGAGAGCAGCGCTGCGAGTGCTATATCGGGACATATACTGGCTGTATACAGCACGTCTACAACTAGAGCGCGCGCTGCGAGTGTTATATCGGGACATATACTGGCTGTATACAGCACGTCTACAACTAGAGCGCAGCGCTGCGAGTGTTATATCGGGACTTATACTGACTGTATACAGCACGTCTACAACTAAAGCGCGCGCTGCGAGTGTTATATCGGGACATATACTGGCTGTATACAGCACGTCTACAACTAGAGCGCGCGCTGCGAGTGTTATATCGGGACATATACTGGCTGTATACAGCACGTCTACAACTAGAGCGCAGCGCTGCGAGTGTTATATCGGGACTTATACTGACTGTATACAGCACGTCTACAACTAGAGCGCGCGCTGCGAGTGTTATATCGGGACATACAGTATACTGGCTGTATACGGCAGGTCAACAAGTAGAGTGCAGCGCTGGGAGTGTTATATCGGGACATACAGTATACTGGCTGTATACGGCAGGTCAACAAGTAGAGCGCAGCGCTGCGAGTGTTATATCGGGACATACAGTATACTGGCTGTATACGGCAGGTCAACAAGTAGAGCGCAGCGCTGCGAGTGCTATATCGGGACATATACTGGCTGTATACAGCACGTCTACAACTAGAGCGCAGCGCTGCGAGTGTTATATCGGGACTTATACTGACTGTATACGGCGGGTCAACAAGTACAGCACAGCGCTGCGAGTGTTATATCGGGACATACAGTATACTGGCTGTATACGGCAGGTCAACAAGTAGAGCGCAGCGCTGGGAGTGTTATATCGGGACATACAGTATACTGGCTGTATACGGCAGGTCAACAAGTAGAGCGCAGCGCTGCGAGTGTTATATCGGGATATACAGTATACTGGCTGTATACGGCAGGTCAACAAGTAGAGCGCAGCGCTGCGAGTGTTATATCGGGACATACAGTATACTGGCTGTATACGGCAGGTCAACAACTAGAGCGCAGCCCTGCAAGTGTTATATCAGGACTTATACTGGCTGTATATAGCATGTCTACAACTAGAGAGCAGCGCTGCGAATGTTATATCGGGACATATACTGGCTGTATATAGCATGTCTACAACTAGAGTGCAGAGCTGCGAGTGTTATATCTGGACATACAGGATACTGGCTCTATACGGCAGGTCAACAACTAGAGCGCAGCACTGCAAGTGTTATATCAGGACTTATACTGACTGTATATAGCATGTCTACAAACAGAGCGCAGCGCTGCAAGTTTTATATCGGGACATACAAAATACTGGCTGTAAACGGCAGGTCAACACCTAGAGTAGAGAGCTGCGTGTGTTCTATCGGGACTTATACTGACTGTATATAGCATATCTACAAACAGAGCGCAGCGCTGCGAGTGTTATCTCAGGACATACAGTATACTGTCTGTATATGGCAGGTCAACACCTAGAGCAGAGAGCTGCGTGTGTTCTGTCGGGACATATACTGACTGTATATAGCATGTCTACAAACAGAGCGCAGCGCTGCGAGTGGTATATCGGGACATACAGTATACTGGCTGTATACGGCAGGTCAACAAGTAAAGCTCAGCGCTGCGAGTGTTATATCGGGACATACAGTATACTGGCTGTATACGGCAGGTCAACAACTAGAGCGCAGAGCTGCGTGTGTTATATCGGGACTTATACTGACTGTATATAGCATGTCTACAAACAGAACGCAGCGCTGCGAGTGTTATATCGGGACTTATACTGACTGTATATAGCATGTCTACAAACAGAGCGCAGCGCTGCGAGTGTTATATCAGGACATACAATATACTGAATATACTGGCTGTATACGGCAGGTCAACACCTAGAGCGCAGCGCTGGGAGTGTTATATCGGGACATACAGTATACTGGCTGTATACGGCAGGTCAACAAGTAGAGCGCAGCGCTGCGAGTGTTATATCGGGACATACAGTATACTGGCTGTATACGGCAGGTCAACAACTAGAGCGCAGCGCTGCAAGTGTTATATCAGGACTTATACTGGCTGTATATAGCATGTCTACAACTAGAGAGCAGCGCTGCGAGTGTTATATCGGGACATATACTGGCTGTATATAGCATGTCTACAACTAGAGTGCAGAGCTGCGAGTGTTATATCGGGACATACAGGATACTGGCTCTATACGGCAGGTCAACAACTAGAGCGCAGCGCTGCAAGTGTTATATCAGGACTTATACTGACTGTATATAGCATGTCTACAAACAGAGCGCAGCGCTGCGAGTGTTATTTCGGGACATACAAAATACTGGCTGTATACGGCAGGTCAACACCTAGAGCGGAGAGCTGCGTGTGTTCTATCGGGACTTATACTGACTGTATATAGCATATCTACAAACAGACCGCAGCGTTGCGAGTGTTATCTCAGGACACACAGTATACTGGCTGTATACGGCAGGTCAACACCTAGAGCGGAGAGCTGCGTGTGTTCTGTCGGGACATATACTGACTGTATATAGCATGTCTACAAACAGAACGCAGCGCTGCGAGTGTTATATCGGGACTTATACTGACTGTATATAGCATGTCTACAAACAGAGCGCAGCGCTGCGAGTGTTATATCAGGACATACAATATACTGGCTGTATACGGCAGGTCAACACCTAGAGCGCAGCGCTGGGAGTGTTATATCGGGACATACAGTATACTGGCTGTATACGGCAGGTCAACAAGTAGAGCGCAGCGCTGCGAGTGTTATATCGGGACATACAGTATACTGGCTGTATACGGCAGGTCAACAACTAGAGCGCAGCGCTGCAAGTGTTATATCAGGACTTATACTGGCTGTATATAGCATGTCTACAACTAGAGAGCAGCGCTGCGAGTGTTATATCGGGACATATTCTGGCTGTATATAGCATGTCTACAACTAGAGTGCAGAGCTGCGAGTGTTATATCGGGACATACAGGATACTGGCTCTATACGGCAGGTCAACAACTAGAGCGCAGCGCTGCAAGTGTTATATCAGAACTTATACTGACTGTATATAGCATGTCTACAAACAGAGCGCAGCGCTGCGAGTGTTATATCGGGACATACAAAATACTGGCTGTATACGGCAGGTCAACACCTAGAGCGGAGAGCTGCGTGTGTTCTATCGGGACTTATACTGACTGTATATAGCATATCTACAAACACAGCGCAGCGCTGCGAGTGTTATCTCAGGACATACAGTATACTGGCTGTATACGGCAGGTCAACACCTAGAGCGGAGAGCTGCGTGTGTTCTGTCGGGACATATACTGACTGTATATAGCATGTCTACAAACAGAGCGCAGCGCTGCGAGTGTTATATCGGGACATACAGTATACTGGCTGTATACGGCAGGTCAACAAGTAGAGCTCAGCGCTGCGAGTGTTATATCGGGACATACAGTATACTGGCTGTATACGGCAGGTCAACAACTAGAGCGCAGAGCTGCGTGTGTTATATCGGGACTTATACTGACTGTATATAGCATGTCTACAAACAACGCAGCGCTGCGAGTGTTATATCGGGACTTATACTGACTGTATATAGCATGTCTACAAACAGAGCGCAGCGCTGCGAGTGTTATATCAGGACATACAATATACTGGCTGTATACGGCAGGTCAGCACCTAGAGCGCAGCGCTGGGAGTGTTATATCGGGACATACAGTATACTGGCTGTATACAGCATGTCAACATGTAGAGCGCAGAGTTGCAAGTGTTATATCAGGACATACAATATACTGGCTGTATACGGCAGGTCAACAACTAGAGCGCAGCGCTGCGAGTGTTATATCGGGACTTATACTGACTGTATATAGCATGTCTACAAACAGAGCGCAGCACTGCGAGTGTTATATCAGGACATACAATATGCTGGCTGTATACGGCAGGTCAACAAGTAGAGCGCAGCGCTGCTAGTGTTATATCGGGACATACAGTATACTGTCTGTATACGGCAGGTCAACAAGTAGAGCGCTGAGCTGCGTGTGTTATATCGGGACATACAGTATACTGGCTGTATACGGCAGGTCAACAACTAGAGCGCAGAGCTGCGTGTGTTATATCGGGACTTATACTGACTGTATATAGCATGTCTACAAACAGAACGCAGCGCTGCGAGTGTTATATCGGGACTTATACTCACTGTATATAGCATGTCTACAAACAGAGCGCAGCGCTGCGAGTGTTATATCAGGACATACAATATACTGGCTGTATACGGCAGATCAACACCTAGAGCGCAGCGCTGGGAGTGTTATATCGGTACATACAGTATACTGGCTGTATACGGCATGTCAACATGTAGAGCGCAGAGTTGCGAGTGTTATATCAGGACATACAATATACTGGCTGTATACGGGAGGTCAACAACTAGAGCGCAGCGCTGCGAGTGTTATATCGGGACTTATACTGACTGTATATAGCATTTCTACAAACAGAGCGCAGCAATGCGAGTGTTATATCAGGACATACAATATACTGGCTGTATACGGCAGGTCAACAAGTAGAGCGCAGCGCTGCGAGTGTTATATCGGGACATACAGTATACTGGCTGTATACGGCAGGTCAACAAGTAGAGCGCAGAGCTGCGTGTGTTATATCGGGACATATACTGACTGTATATAGCATGTCTACAAACAGAGCGCAGCGCTGCGAGTGTTATATCGGGACATACAAAATACTGGCTGTATACGGCAGGTCAACACCTAGAGCGCAGAGCTGCGTGTGTTATATCGGGACATATATTGACTGTATATAGCATTTCTACAAGCAGAGCGCAGCGCTGCGAGTGTTATATCGGGACATACAGTATACTGGCTGTATACGGCAGGTCAACAACTAGAGCGCAGAGCTTCGTGTGTTATATCGGGACTTATACTGACTGTATATAGCATGTCTACAAACAGAGCGCTGCGCTGCGAGTGTTATATCGGGACATACAATATACTGGCTGTATACGGCAGGTCAACAACAAGAGCGCAGCGCTGCGAGTGTTATATCGGGACATACAGTATGCTGGCTGTATACGTCAGGTCAACAATTAGAGCGCAGAGCTGCGAGTGTTATATCAGGACATACAATATACTGGCTGTATACGGTAGGTCAACAAGTAGAGCGCAGCGCTGCGAGTGTTATATCGGGACATACAGTATACTGGCTGTATACGGCAGGTCAACAACTAGAGCGCAGAGCTGCGTGTGTTATATCGGGACATATACTGGCTGTATACGGCAGGTCAACCAGTAGAGCGCAGCGCTGCGAGTGTTATATTGGGACCTACAGTATACTGGCTGTATACGGCAGGTCAACAACTAGAGCGCAGAGCTGCGTGTGTTATATCGGGACTTATACTGACTGTATATAGCATGTCTACAAACAGAGCGCAGCGCTGCGAGTGTTATATCAGGACATACAATATACTGGCTGTATATGGCCGGTCAACAACTAGAGCGCAGCGCTGCGAGTGTTATATCGGGACTTATACTGACTGTATATAGCATGTCTACAAACAGCGCAGCACTGCGAGTGTTATATCAGGACATACAATATACTGGCTGTATACGGCAGGTCAACAAGTAGAGCGCAGCGCTGCGAGTGTTATATCGGGACATACAGTATACTGGCTGTATACGGCAGGTCAACAAGTAGAGCGCAGAGCTGCGTGTGTTATATCGGGACATATACTGACTGTATATAGCATGTCTACAAACAGAGCGCAGCGCGGCGAGTGTTGTATCGGGACATATAAAATACTGGCTGTATACGGCAGGTCAACACCTAGAGCGCAGAGCTGCGTGTGTTATATCGGGACATATACTGACTGTATATAGCATGTCTACAAACAGAGCGCAGCGCTGCGAGTGTTATATCGGGACATACAATATACTGGCTGTATACGGCAGGTCAACAACAAGAGCGCAGCGCTGCGAGTGTTATATCGGGACATACAGTATGCTGGCTGTATACGGCAGGTCAACAATTAGAGCGCAGAGCTGCGAGTGTTATATCAGGACATACAATATACTGGCTGTATACGGTAGGTCAACAAGTAGAGCGCAGCGCTGCGAGTGTTATATCGGGACATACAGTATACTGGCTGTATACGGCAGGTCAACAACTAGAGCGCAGAGCTGCGTGTGTTATATCGGGACATATACTGGCTGTATACGGCAGGTCAACCAGTAGAGCGCAGCGCTGCGAGTGTTATATTGGGACCTACAGTATACTGGCTGTATACGGCAGGTCAACAACTAGAGCGCAGAGCTGCGTGTGTTATATCGGGACTTATACTGACTGTATATAGCATGTCTACAAACAGAGCGCAGCGCTGCGAGTGTTATATCAGGACATACAATATACTGGCTGTATATGTCCGGTCAACAACTAGAGCGCAGCGCTGCGAGTGTTATATCGGGACTTATACTGACTGTATATAGCATGTCTACAAACAGCGCAGCACTGCGAGTGTTATATCAGGACATACAATATACTGGCTGTATACGGCAGGTCAACAAGTAGAGCGCAGCGCTGCGAGTGTTATATCGGGACATACAGTATACTGGCTATATACGGCAGGTCAACAAGTAGAGCGCAGAGCTGCGTGTGTTATATCGGGACATATACTGACTGTATATAGCATGTCTACAAACAGAGCGCAGCGCGGCGAGTGTTGTATCGGGACATATAAAATACTGGCTGTATACGGCAGGTCAACACCTAGAGCGCAGAGCTGCGTGTGTTATATCGGGACATATACTGACTGTATATAGCATGTCTACAAACAGAGCGCAGCACTGCGAGTGTTATATTAGAACATACAATATACTGGCTGTATACGGCAGGTCAACAAGTAGAGCGCAGCGCTGCGAGTGTTATATCGGGACATACAGTATACTGGCTGTATACGGCAGGTCAACAACTAGAGCGCAGAGCTGCGTGTGTTATATCGGGACATACAATATACTGGCTGTATACGGCAGGTCAACTAGAGCTCAGCGCTGCGAGTGTTATATCAGGACATACAATATACTGGCTGTATACGGCGGGTCAACAACTAGTGCGCAGCGCTGCGAGTGTTATATCAGGACATACAATATACTGGCTGTATACGGCAGGTCAACACCTAGAGCGCAGCAATGCGAGTGTTATATCGGGACATACAGTATACTGGCTGTATACGGCAGGTCAACAACTAGAGCGCAGCGCTGCGAGTGTTATATCAGGACATACAATATACTGGCTGTATACAGCAGGTCAACAACTAGAGCGCAGCGCTGCGAGTGTTATATCAGGACATACAATATACTGGCTGTATACGACAGGTCAACAACTAGAGCGCAGCGCTGCGAGTGTTATATCGGAACATACAGTATACTGGCTGTATACGGCAGGTCAACAACTACAGTAGAGTACAGAGCTGCGTGTGTTATATCGGGACATACAATATACTGGCTGTATACGGCAGGTCAACAAGTAGAGCGCAGAGCTGCGTGTGTTATATCGGGACTGTAACGGGGTCTTCCAAGCTGAGGTACCTCTTTCAGTACCACCCCGTGTTTTCGGAGGTCCGCTCTGCGTTGGCTGGAGTCTGCATGAATGACGCTGGCTGGAATTCCTTGGTTACATGGGCGCATATAAATGATCACTGCTTCTCCATGTATTTCCAGTCTGACTACACTTTACTCACAGGACACAGAATATATCACACAGATACAGATGGCCGGCCAATAGACAAGCGTCAGACCAGACATGCATTACAAAAGCCGCAGGTGGCCGGAGCCTGCCATGTTTACTGTGGGAATTACAAAGGTGGGGGGACGGTGGACACTGCTGTTACATTAGGGACATGCATCTCACATGGAACCTATTATCTATACATATAACTGCACAACATATTCTGGGTGCTGAGTGGTTCTGTAACACGGCTCCCCCTTTTTAGCGACGCGATCGGCATACACAGTCTGATCCTCAACGGATCGGTTTGGGGATGACCGAAGTTTATGAGGTTGGTACAAGTTCCGTTTGTCGACTTAGTCCATCGGCGTTACCGTTTTGTTTGCCGGGTCTGTGGTGGATGGTGAAGTCCAGAGGTTGTAGGGCTAAACTCCACCGCAGCAATCTGGCGTTGTCTCCGGAGACCCGATTAAGCCAGACTAGGGGATTATGGTCCGTTAGGAGGGAAAACTGTCATCCATACAAATATGGTTGCAACTTTTTGAGTTCCCATACTACCGCCAGGCACTCCTTCTCGATGGCCGCATAGTTTACTTCACGGGGCAGTAGTTTCCGACTCAGGTAAGCTACCGGGTGTTCTTGGCCGTCCGGCCCGACTTGGCTCAGTACTGCCCCCAATCCAAACATAGAAGCATCTGTGTGAACCAGGAAACGTTTAGTTGAATCGGGTGCAGCCAATACAGGGGTATTGGTAAGGGCGTCCTTTAGGTTAACTGGCGGGGTTGGTTCTTACAGGTCAAATCAGTGAGGGGCTTGGCTACGCTGTTGTAATTGGGAACAAATTTCCTGTAATACCCCGCTGTCCCTAGAAACGCCATGACCTGGGTTTTAGTGCGTGGGATGGGCCATTTGGCTATGGCCTCAATCTTGGCTGGTTCTGGTCGCTGTTTCCCACTTCCCACCCAATGCCCTAAATACTGAACCTCTGCTTTGCCCACGTGATACTTGTTTGAGTTCAGGGTGATTCCGGCCTGGTGGATCCTGTCCAATACTGTCTCTAGGTGATTTAGATGCTCTTCCCATGTCGCACTGTAGATGGCGATGTCGTCCAGGTAGGCACAAGCATAGTCCTGGAGACCATCCAGAAGCCGGTCAGCCAGACTCTGGAAGGTCGCCGGGGCATTCTTCATCCCGAATGGCATAACTCGAAACTGGAATAAGCCGAACGGGGTGACAAATGCCGACTTGGGAATAGCGTCAGGACTAAGGGGAATCTGCCAGTAGCCTTTGCATAGATCGATGGTGGTCAAATACTTTGCCCCCGCCAGCTGGTCTAACAACTCATCCACACGCGGCATGGGATATGCATCCGTCACTGTTTCCTCATTGAGCTTACGATAGTCTACACAAAACCGTGTAGTCCCATCCTTCTTGGGCACTAACACTACGGGGGATGCCCAGGGACTATCTGACTCTTCAATGACCCCTAAACGCAACATCTCTTGTATCTCTTGTCGCATCCCCTCTCGTACAGACTCAGGGACGCGGAAGGGGTTTTGTCGCAGGAGGGTCTGATCCTGGGTCTCAACCTTGTGTTGTGCCAGGCGAGTGTACCCCGGTCTCTCTGAAAACATCCTCTGTCGCAGCCTCAACAACGCCTCCGCCCGCTGTCTCTCCCGGGGGGCCTAGGTCTTCACCCAAGTGTACCTGTATAGGTTGTGTCGGCTATTTTCCCCACTACCTGGTAGGGCCCCTGCCATGCAGCTTGGAACTTGTTCTGCTTAGTGGGCTCTAACACCTTCTGTCCTATTTCCAAGGTGCGCTCTCTGGCCCTCAAATCGTACCATATGCGCTGGCGCCGCTGAGTCACCTGCAGGTTCTCACGTACAACCTGGGTCAGCTTCTGTAGGCGGTCCCGGAATTCCAGCACATAGGGTACAATAGGTACCCCTTCTATGAGGCCCTCCCCTTCCCAGTGTTCCAGCACTAAGTCGAGGGGTCCCCTTACCCGTCTCCCGTATACCAGCTCGAACGGGGAGAACCCCGTGGATTCTTGGGGCACCTCCCGATAGGCAAACAGGAGGTGTGGCAAGAATTTCTCCCAGTCCCTGTAGGTCCTGGTAAAAGTCCCAATGAGCTGTTTTAATGTCCCGTTAAAGCGTTCACACAACCCATTGGTTTGCGGGTGGTATGGGGCGCTTCTAATGGACTTTACGCCGCACAGCTTCCACAGTTTGTTGGTCACCTCTGCTGTAAACTGGGTACCCTGGTCCGAGATAATCTCCCGGGGAAATCCAACCCGTGAGAAAACCTGGAGCAGGGCGGCCACCACCGTCTCTGCCAGTATGTTAGGTAACGCAACCGCCTCTGGATACCGTGTGGCATAATCTACCACTGTCAATATATACTTTTTCCCGGACGGACTGGGTTTGGCTAACGGTCCTATCTGATCGACCGCTACTCGGCTAAATGGTTCTTCCACAATGGGGAGGGGGCGTAATTTGGCCTTGCATCGATCCCCCCTCTTGCCAATGCGCTGACAACTGTCACAGGTCTGGCAGTACTGACGAACATCATAGGTTACCCCTGGCCAAAAGAAGTTTTGTGTCAGACGATGCCTGGTGCGACTGACGCCGAAGTGCCCGGCCAAGGGTATATCATGAGAGATTAGCAGTAACTCCTGCCTATACTTCTTGGGAACTACCAGCTGTTGTTTTATAGTGGGGCTCGTCCCTGTGTGGTGCTGCTCTGCGATCCGGTAGAGGAGTCCCTGCTTCCATACAAACTGTTCCCCTTCCAGCACCCCTCTCCCCTCCTGTGCCTTCCCACGATATCCCTCTAATGAAGGATCCTCAAGTAACTCCCTCTTAAATTCATCTGGGGTGGCCCAAGAAATGTGTCCGGCTATGGGAATACGTGCAGGGCTGGGATGTCTTACCTGGGCCTCCTCTGAGTGTGATTCCGCCTCCGCAGCTCGAGCTTGTCTACGTGTGATCACAGGATATGTCTCAGCCAGAGGGGCCACCGAGAATGCAGACAACATGGGCCCCAAGTCATTTCCCAGCAAGACGTCTGCAGGCAAATCCTCCATCAAGCCGACCTCAACAAGACCATCCCCGACTCCCCAGTTCAGGTGAATCCTGGCAGTGGGCAGTCAATGTATGGCTCCCCCTGCTACACGGACGGCCACTGTCCGGTCCATCTTCTCTTGGTCCCGGACGAGATGAGGCTTCACAAGGGTCAAAGTTGACCCGGAATCTCTTAGTCCCTGCATACGTTTCCCATTAACCCACACGACCTGTCGATGCTGTTGTCGATTATCTGCCCGGGCTGCCTGCACGGGGTCTACTTCATGCAGCACTTCCTCCATCTCTTCCACCCCTTGGTTAATCGTAGCCCCCAATGCCGGGACAGCTTCGCCTTGCTAGCAGTGTACAGCAGCCCGGCTGAAGGTAGCTGTTCCCGCCTTTGGCCACTGAGTATGCTGAGTCCGTTTGGGACATTGTCTTTGCAGGTGGCCCAGCTGACGGCAGGTGTGGCATTGCGCCCCAGGGGGACTGTGGTAGGCCGGGTTTCTAGCTGGTCCCCCTACAATCTTCGGTGGTTTGGGGCCCTCCAGGTCCATGGGCGGGCCCCTAGTGACCACCTTTGAACCGGACAACTGCGGCCTCCTGGCATCATGATGTTCATCGGCCAGACGAGCGGCTTCCTCAAGAGTCGTTGGCCGCCTGTCCTGAAGCCATTCCTGTGTCTCGGGGTTTAGTCCATTAAAGAATCGTTCTAACAGGAAGACCTGGAGGACGTCCTCCTTAGTGGTTGCTTGGCTCCCTTGTACCCACTGTAGCAGTGACCACTGTAATTTACAGGCCCATTCAGCGTGGGTATCTGATACGCGTTTTATAAGTCCGCGGAACTTTTGGCGGTAGGCCTCTGGTGTCAACGCATACTGGGCTAAGATCACTTCTTTGATTCGCTCATAGTCCATACAGTCCTCATCAGGTACCGTGCGATTGGCATCCGCTGCCCGGCCTGTCAGCTTGCTGGCCAGAATCTGAACCCGTTCCTCCGGCTTTACTTGATGAAGGGCACACTGCCGCTCAAAGTCCTGCAGAAAGCCATCAATGTCTTCCTCTGCCTCCCCCAACTGTCGGAACGCATAGTACTGAATCTTTTTGTGGCTTACTGTTGAAGGTACCTGGTCGAAGGCCAGAGCTCCCCCTGCTCGCTGGCTCTCCTCTCTCCGCTCTGCCATCTCCATCTTGGCCAGCTCCACTTTGGTCCGCTCTGCCATCTCCATCTTGGCTAGCTCTATCCTGGTCCGCTCGGCCATCTTTTCCTTCAGATCAGTACTCACATCCGCCATCACCTCTCGTATGATCTCTACTGCAGGGTTTAGGCCATAGAACGCCAGTCTGCTCTTTATCTCCCTCTGGAATTCGGTCTCCTCCACATTCACATTGGGGGGCGCTGCACTGTCGTGTTCCATGATGGCTGCTATCAAATCCACTTTTGTTTTGTTGCTGGCGATCAACCCTCAGGCTTCCACCAGATCTTTTAATGTAGTCCTCTTTAACTTCTGGTAGTTATTTTCCATTCATTCCTTTTCTCCTGTAGAAGGGGTATGAAATCCCGCTGGCTGCCACCAGTGTAACGGGGTCTTCCAAGCTGGGGTACCTCTTTCAGTACCACCCCGTGTTTTCGTAGGTCCGCTTTGCGTTGGCTGGAGTCTGAATGAATGACGCTGGCTTGAATTCCTTGGTTACATGGGCGCATATAAAAGATCAATGCTTCTGCATGTATTTCCAGTCTGACTACACTTTACTCACAGGACACAGAATATATCACACAGATACAGAGGGCCGGCCAATAGACAAGCGTCAGGCCAGACATGCATTACAAAATCCGCAGGTGGCCGGAGCCTGCCATGTTTACTGTGGGAATTACAAAGGTGGGGGGAGGGCGGACACTGCTGATACATTAGGGACATGCATCTCACATGGAACCTATTATATATACATATAACTGCACAACATATTCTGGGTGCTGAGTGGTTCTGTAACATGGACATACAGTATACTGGCTGTATACAGCAGGTCAACAACTAGAGCGCAGCGCTGCGAGTGTTATATCGGGACATACAGTATACTGGCTGTATACGGCAGGTCAACAACTAGAGCGCAGAGCTGCGTGTGTTATATCGGGACATACAGTATACTGGCTGTATACAGCAGGTCAACAAGTAGAGCGCAGCGCTGCGAGTGTTATATCGGGACATACAATATTCTGGCTGTATACGGCAGGTCAACAAGTAGAGCGCAGCGCTGCGAGTGTTATATCGGGACATACAGTATACTGGCTGTATACGGCAGGTGAACAAGTAGAGCTGCGAGTGTTATGTCGGGACATACAGTAGGCTGGCTGTATACGGCAGGTCAACAAGTAGAGCGCAGCGCTGCGAGTGTTATATCGGGACATACAGTATACTGGCTGTATACGGCAGGTGAACAAGTAGAGCTGCGAGTGTTATGTCGGGACATACAGTAGGCTGGCTGTATACGGCAGGTCAACAACTAAAGCGCAGCGCTGTGAGTGTTATGTCGGAACATACAGTATACTGGCTGTATACGGCAGGTCAACAACTAGAGCGCAGAGCTGCGTGTGTTATATCGGGACATATAATATACTGGCTGTATACGGCAGGTCAACAACTAGAGCGCAGAGCTTCGTGTGTTATATCGGGACTTATACTGACTGTATATAGCATGTCTACAAACAGAGCGCAGCGCTGCGAGTGTTATATCGGGACATACAGTATACTGGCTGTATATGGCAGGTCAACAAGTAGAGCGCAGCGCTGCGAGTGTTATATCGGGACATACAGTATACTACCTGTATACAGCAGGTCAACAAGTAGAGCGCAGCGCTGCGAGTGTTATATCGGGACATACAGTATACTACCTGTATACAGCAGGTCAACAAGTAAAGCGCAGAGCTGCGTGTGTTATATCGGGACTTATACTGACTGTATATAGCATGTCTACAAACAGAGCGCAGCGCTGTGAGTGTTATATCGGTACATACAATATACTGGCTGTATACGGCAGGCCAACAACTAGAGCGCAGCGCTGCGAGTGTTATATCGGGACATACAGTATACTGGCTGTATACGGCAGGTCAACAAGTAGAGCGCAGAGCTGCGTGTGTTATATCAGGACATACAGTATACTGGCTGTATACGGCAGGTCAACAAGTAGAGCGCAGCGCTGCGAGTGTTATATCGGTACATACAATATACTGGCTGTATACGGCAGGCCAACAACTAGAGCGCAGCGCTGCGAGTGTTATATCGGGACATACAGTATACTAGCAGTATACGGCAGGTCAACAAGTAGAGCGCAGAGCTGCGTGTGTTATATCGGGACTTATACTGACTGTATGTAGCATGTCTACAAACAGAGCGCAGCGTTGCGAGTGTTATATCGGGACATACAGTATACTGACTGTATACGGCAGGTCAACAAGTAGAGCGCAGAGCTGCATGTGTTATATCGGGACTTATACTGACTATATAGCATGTCTACAAACAGAGCGCAGCGCTGCGAGTGGTATATCGGGACATACAGTATACTGGCTGTATGCGGTAGGTCAACAAGTAGAGCGCAGAGCTGCGTGTGTTATATCGGGACTTATACTTACTGTATATAGAATGTCTCCAAACAGAGTGCAGCGCTGCGAGTGTTATATCGGGACATACAGTATACTGGCTGTATACGGCAGGTCAACAAGTAGAGCGCAGAACTGCGTGTGTTATATCGGGACTTATACTGACTGTATATAGCATGTCTCCAAACAGAGCACAGCGCTGCGAGTGTTATATCGGGACATACAGTATACTGGCTGTATACGGCAGGTCAACAAGTAGAGCGCAGAACTGCGTGTGTTATATCGGGACTTATACTGACTGTATATAGCATGTCTCCAAACAGAGCGCAGCGCTGCGACTGTTATATCGGGACATACAGTATACTGGCTGTATACGGCAGGTCAACAAGTAGAGCGCAGCGCTGCGAGTGTTATATCGGGACATACAGTATACTCCCTGTATGCGGCAAGTCAACAAGTAGAGCGCAGAGCTGAGTGTGTTTTATCGGTACTAATACTTACCGTATATAGCATGTCTACAAACAGAGAGCAGCGCTGCGAGTGTTATATCGGGACATACAGTATACTGGCTTTATACGGCAGGTCAACAAGTAGAGCGCAGAGCTGCGTGTGTTATATCGGGACATATACTGGCTGTATACAGCACGTCTACAACTAGAGCGCAGCGCTGCGTGTGTTATATCGGGACATATATTGGCTGTATACAGCACTTCTAAAAACAGAGCACAGCGCTGCATGTGTTATATCGGGACATATACTGACTATACAGCACGTCTACAACTAGAGCGCAGCGCTGCGTGTGTTATATCGGGACATATACTGGCTGTATACAGCACGTCTACAACTAGAGCGCAGCGCTGCGTGTGTTATTTCGGGACATAGGCCGGGGTCACACTAACCGACGCAAAATACGGTCCGTAGTTTACATGCGTAATACGGATGAATGACCCCTAAATAGCGCTCCGTATGTCATCCGTAAGCAAGGTGTGGTCGCGTATTTTGCGCATGTAAGCATCCGTATGCCATCCGTATGCTGAGATTTTCTCGCCGGCTTGCAAAATGGACATATAATGGAGCCCTATGACAGGGTTTCTAACACAAAACAAAGAATAGATATAGACACATATGTAGTGTCGGTAGTGGGCCGAGCTGGGGGATGATAGGGGGTGGTCCCACTTCTTACCGTGCAGAGATGATAACAGAGACACGATGGAGGCAGATCCTGGGTGCAACAGGTCCAAGTTTATTCACGCTGGCCGTCCGACTGACGGCACACCTCGCGGCCCTCCGTTTCTAGAGCCGCTTCTCACACCGTACACTAGGGACGTGTCTGCACACACCGTCCCCTCCTTTACTGTCGACGCTCCTGACAGGTCCGTCACTGTGGCCGCCTTAGGCCCGTAAACCAACAGCGCTTCTACTGCTCAGTCGTCGTGTTACATACGGTGTCCTTCACCCAGAGCCTTGTCTCTGCTGAGGTCCTTTCCTGTCAGGACCACCCCCCTGACGTTTCCTCTCCTCAGTCCCCTTGGTCGGATTCTCCTCAGGGCACACAGACTGGCGTAGTCCTCCTGTCACCTGAGCTCCCCCTGGGGACTGGAACTTTCTGGAACCCTCCCTCAGTATTTATAACTCCCCCGGTTCCTTGAAACTGTCACTCTAACTGTCACCACGCCCCCCATGACCAACGGTTTCTAAAGCCCTAAGCTGCTGTAAAGTCCTTTGCTCACACTCCACCCTGCCATCTAATGGTCATCCCAAGGTACTGCACGTCCACTACACTTTCCTAGTTGTTTCCCAACTGTAATCACTGACTCCTACCTACACTGTGCAAACCTATCTTTCTTCACTCTGACTAGTCCGTCCGTCCGTCAGGTCACCTTCCCTACACTCCCCCTTCCTTTGTCCATTGTCGTCCTCGACAATCGTCATCCCTGCCTTCGTCGTTCTGAATCTACACCTACATTCTGTTGTCGGACCAGAAGTTGAGCCAAACCCACTATCTGCGGGGGCTGAACTATACTGGGAGCACTATGCTCTGAGCAGCCTACTGCTACTCACCAGCGCGCACGCCACATGACAACGTCTTTCAAATTGGGCAAGGTACACCCGTATTCTCTCTACGGCGTGTATCTTTCCCCTACTCTCCCCTACTGTTACCTTTCACTATCCGGTACGCCATGATCGAGGCCACTCACCTACCAGATCATTGCCGGCGCCCTCCTTTCCTTCTTCAGGGGTGTCCGTGGTGTTGGGGACCTGACCTAGGACGGCTGTCTTTCTCACGTCTTCCCACTCATTTTCCTTCTTTCAATTACATGTCATGGTCGGCGTCCCGGTCTCCCAGACCTCAACTCTTAGATCCCTACCGGATCTCACACTTTCCTTTGGTCCCGCAGACCTTCCCTTACCCGGACCTGTTGCATTTTACTTTGGCATATCATACAATAAACAACTTTATAATAGCACAAGTACCCATTTTTATATTATTTTTTTTTTTCATTTTCTTTTGCTTTAAAACTCAACGTTCAACAATAAACATCGCCAGTACTCCTTTTCCCTCCCCCTTCCTTGGACATGAACACTCCCTCTTGTCTTCGTATCCTCGTTCTGTCAAGTTTAAAAAGTAAACACAATCTATCCTGTAAGAGGAACATAGAAAAACAGACATAAAAATCACAGATAAACATTTCTTTTTTTTTTAAAAGCTGACCGCGAACTGTCCTTTTGACCTGCACAACGGTGCAACGAACTCCTGACAGTTCAATCCTCCTTTCGGTGGTCAGTAGTATGGGACCCCACAACCGTGGAGCTCCCAGGATGCAAGAAGTGTCCCTTTCTGCAAGATAGTATAAACGAGCCGTCCCGGGGGTCGTGCAGCCGCCATGCCAGCCTCTCCCCTCTCATGGAGCAGGTTCCAGACTTCCTGCCCCCTGGCCCTCTTCTTCTCTATAACTCCTGCGACCCAAACAGAGGGTCCGGCATGAGCCCTGGACTCCGGTGGGCGGGCCTCCACTGAAAAAGACCGCAAGACAGAAACGGCCGAAGATTTCTGTGGCCCAGCAGCCGCTGGGGTCAGGTGGCAAATGGGGACAACCGGGTCCTCGGGGGCTGGAATCACAGGGCCCGCTAAGTCGGTCGCAGCCGACTCCAGCAGCGGCATAACCGCGGCCTCAGGACAGGCCGCATCCACTACTTCCAACGGAGTCGGAGTAACGGCCGATTTCAACAATGCAGCTGCTATTAGCAGGGAAAGCGCAGCAGCATCTTCTTTGGGTGAGCTCTGCACTGGTGACTCCGGGCGGGGTAGTTCGGGGACATGAGCGGGGACCTCGCTCAGCTCTGCATACACCACGGGGCCCGTGGTAACTAGGCCTTCCGGTGCGCAGGGGGCCGCGTGCTGCAGCAGAATGGTGGGGGCCGCTTGCGGAGGCACTGGTAGGGCCGGGGGTACTCTCACCTTCCCCGGCGCTGCGGCCTCCGTTCCATCATCACGCAGTTTCCCCCGCAGCCTCCGTTCCTTGCTCCACTGTCCTGCGGGCCTTCCCTCCGGACTCGGGGGCTCCGCTGAGAAGTCCTCTGCTGGTATTGGTGGCAGCCGTTCTCGCTGACTCCCCTCAGGCTCCGCTCCCCGGCTCAGCATCCCGCTGCCTGCCCGTAAATCTGAAGATGACTTCTGGTGCAGCTCCATCTCTCGCCGCCATTGCCACTCTAGGCGGCCGATGCCCCGACACCCGCAGCATCTCATACCGTCCGTTGGGCAGCACTTGAATGGCGTCAGACAGCCGCAGCCAAGTTTTTCTTCTGTGCCACTCCTGCTGGGTGGGGCGTTGGCAGACCTTTCCATCCATCTGCCAGGGTCCAATATATGGAAACGTCGGTCTCCGGGCATATATTGCTTCCTTTTGGGGTACGTTGGAGGGGGTCCCAGTCCATTCTGAACAACTGCAAACACCCGGACCTCTCCTCTGCGCTGAAGTAATACCGCCATCTTGGGCAGAATCAGCTACTGCCTTGGATCCTCTGCAAGCAACACAGATCCGACACAGCGTCCCAATTTGTAATCCACAGGTCAGTAATTGGTAGTCCACAGGTGTTTATAATCCGAAATAGAGCAGTCCAAGTTTTCCTCAGTCCTTCAGTTGCAGGCCTGCCGTAGAAGATAGCGTATTAGCGGCGGCGATCCTGCCGACTACGCCAAATGTAGGGTCGGTAGGGCGAGCTGGAGGGGTGGTCCCTCTTCTTACCGCGCAGAGACGAAAACAGAGACACGATGAGGCAGATTCTGGGTGCAACAGGTCCAAGTTTATTGTTCACCGTCCGACTGACGGTCCTCGCAGCACACCGCGATATCTCTCTCTCAGCCCTCCGTGTCCAGGGCCGCTTCAACACCGTACGTTACACTAGGGACGTATTTATACGTACCGTCCCGTCTCACACTGTGACAATCCTGACAGCTCAGTCACTGTGGCCGCCTTAGGCCCGTACACCATCAGCACTTTACTGGCCAGTTTCGTCGTTACACATACGGTGTCCTTCACCCAGAGCCTCGTCTCTGCTGCGGTCCTTTCCTGTCAGGACCACCCCCCTGACGTTTCCTCTCCTCAGTCCCCTTGGTCGGATTCTCCTCAGGGCACACAGACTGGCGTAGTCCTCCTGTCACCTGAGCTCCCCCTGGGGACTGGAACTTTCTGGAACCCTCCCTCAGTATTTATAACTCCCCCGGTTCCTTGAAACTGTCACTCTAACTGTCACCACGCCCCCCATGACCAACGGTTTCTAAAGCCCTAAGCTGCTGTAAAGTCCTTTGCTCACACTCCACCCTGCCATCTAATGGTCATCCCAAGGTACTGCACGTCCACTACACTTTCCTAGTTGTTTCCCCACTGTAATCACTGACTCCTACCTACACTGTGCAAACCTATCTTTCTTCACTCTGACTAGTCCGTCTGTCCGTCAGGTCACCTTCCCTACACATAGAATACATATATATATATATATATATATATACACACATGTCATTGAGACACATATATATATATATATATATATATATATTTATATTTCACAGAGTTCTTCATAGCAGAATAGCCGCTAATTCAATTGCCGGCTTTTGTCAAGTCATTCCCCAACCCAACATGAAATGACACATGGTTTACATACAGTAAACCATTTCATTTCATGTTTTTTTTGTATGTCTTTCATTAGTAATTAGATGAGGGTTGATGTGTAAAATTTGGGAGGTGTAGGTGTTAATTTAAGGGGTTAATTCGTTGTAAAAAATTGTGTGGGCTCCCGCGGTAATTTGTCAATGCGGGAGCCCACACATTTTTTTACAACAACTCAATTTGTGTCTCAATGACATGTATGTATATATATATATATACTGTATGTATTCTATGTGTCTATATCTGTTCTTTCGTTTGTGTTATAAAACCTGTCAGTGTGATTTTACTGTATCGCGCACTGAATTGCCGGCTTTGCTAAAGGACACTGGGTGCGTATTTCTCGCAAGTCACACATCTGGTCCGTGTGTAATGCGTATTTTTAGCGCACCCTTAGACTTGCATTGGCGTACTACGGGCGTAGTATGCTGACAATCGCTGTATGCTGCGATTGGCACGGACCGTAGAATATAGACGAGAAATATACGGCTGTTGGGAGCTGCCCCATAGAGAATCATTTGTCCATGTGTAATGCGTGCTTTTAACGCCTCTCACTCGTCCGTATTCCTCTCTAGTGTGACCCCGGCCATATACTGACTATACAGCACGTCTACAACTAGAGAACAGCGCTGCGTGTGTTAAATTGGGACATATACTGGCTGTATACAGCACGTCTACAAATAGAGCGCAGCACTGCATGTGTTATATCGGGACATATACTGGCTGTATACAGCACGTCTACAACTAGAGCGCAGCGCTGAGTATGTTAGATCAGGACATATACTGGCTATACAGCACATCTACAACTAGAGCACGGCGCTGATTGTGTTATATCGGGACATATACTGGCTGTATACAGCACGTCTACAACTAGAGCACAGAGCTGCGTGCGCTATATCGGGACATATACTGGCTGTATATAGCACGTCTACAAATAGAGCCCAACACTGCGTGTGTTATATCGGGACATATACTGACTATACAGCACGTCGACAACTAGAACACAACGCTGCGTGTGTTATATCGGGACATATACTGGCTGTATACAGCACGTCTACAACTAGAGCACAGCGCTGCGTGTGTTATATCGGGACATATACTGACTATACAGCACGTCTACAACTAGAGCACAGCGCTGCGTGTGTTATATCGGGACATGTGCTGGCTGTATACTGCACGTCTACAAATAGAGCGCAGAGCTGCATGTGTTATATCGGGACATGTGCTGGCTGTATACAGAACGTCTACAAACAGCACAGCGCTGCATGTGTTATATCGGGACATATACTGACTATACAGCACGTCCACAACTAGAGCACAGCGCTGCGTGTGTTATATCGGGACATACTGTATTCTGGCTGTATACAGCATATCTACAAATAGAGCGCAGCGCTGTATGTATTATATCCTGACATATACTGGCTGTATACAGCACGTCTACAAATAGAGCGCAGCGCTGCGAGTGTTATTTCGGGACATATACTGACTATACAGCACGTCTACAAATAGAGTGCAGCACTGCGTGTGTTATATCGGGACATATACTGGCTGTATACAGCACATCTACAACTAGAGCGCAGCGCTGAGTATGTTAGATCAGGACATACACTCACTGGCCACTTTATTAGGTACACCATGCTAGTAACGGGTTGGACCCCCTTTTGCCTTCAGAACTGCCTCAATTCTTCGTGGCAGAGATTCAACAAGGTGCTGGAAGCATTCCTCAGAGATTTTGGACCATATTGACATGATGGCATCACACAGTTGGCGCAGATTTGTCGGCTGCACATCCCTGATGCGAATCTCCCGTTCCACCACATCCCAAAGATGCTCTATTGGATTGAGATCTGGTGACTGAGGAGGCCATTTGAGTACAGTGAACTCATTGTCATGTTCAAGAAACCAATCTGAGATGATTCGAGCTTTATGACATGGCGCATTATCCTGCTGAAAGTAGCCATCAGATGTTGGGTACATTGTGGTCATAAAGGGATGGACATGGTCAGCAACAATACTCAGGTAGGCTGTGGCGTTGCAACGATGCTCAATTGGTACCAAGGGGCCCAAAGAGTGCCAAGAAAAAATTCCCCACACCATGACACCACCACCACCAGCCTGAACCGTTGATACAAGGCTGGATGGATCCATGCATTCATGTTGTTTACGCCAAATTCTGACCCTACCATCCGAATGTCGCAGCAGAAATCGAGACTCATCAGACCAGGCAACGTTTTTCCAATCTTCTACTGTCCAATTTCGATGAGCTTGTGCAAATTGTAGCCTCAGTTTCCTGTTCTTAGCTGAGAGGAGTGGTACCCAGTGTGGTCTTCTGCTGCTGTAGCCCATCTGCCTCAAAGTTCGACGCACTGTGCGTTCAGAGATGCTCTTCTGCCTACCTTGGTTGTAACGGGTGGCAATTTGAGTCACTGTTGCCTTTCTATCAGCTCGAACCAGTATGCCCATTCTCCTCTGACCTCTGGCATCAACAAGGCATTTCCGCCCACAGAACTGCCGCTCACTGGATTTTTTTTCTTTTTCGGACCATTCTCTGTAAACCCTAGAGATGGTTGTGCGTGAAAATCCCAGTAGATCAGCAGTTTCTGAAATTCTCAGACCAGCCCTTCTGGCACCAACAATCATGCCACGTTCAAAGGCACTCAAATCACCTTTCTTCCCCATACTGATGCTCGGTTTGAACTGCAGGAGATTGTCTTGACCATGTCTACATGCCTAAATGCACTGAGTTGCCGCCATGTGATTGGCTGATTAGAAATTAAGTCTTAACACACAGTTGGACAGGTGTACCTAATAAAGTGGCCAGTGAGTGTATACTGGCTATACAGCACGTCTACAACTAGAGCACGGCGCTGATTGTGTTATATCAAGACATATACTGGCTGTATACAGCACGTCTACAGCTAGAGCGCAGAGCTGCGTGTGCTATATCGGGACATATGCTGGCCGTATACAACACGTCTACAAATAGAGCCCAGTGCTGCGTGTGTTATATCGGGATATATACTGGCTGTATACAGCACGTCTACAACTAGAGCGCAGCGCTGCATATGTTATATCGGGACATATACTGGCTGTATACAGCACGTCTACAAATATAGCGCAGCGCTGCGTGTGTTATATCGGGACATATACTGGCTGTATACAGCACGTCTACAACTAGAGCGCAGCGCTGCATGTGTTATATCGCGACATATACTGACTATATAGCACGTCTACAACTAGAGCGCAGTGCTGCGTGTGTTATATCGGGATATATACTGGCTGTATACAGCACGTCTACAACTAGAGCGCAACACTGAGTGTGTTATATGAGGACATATACTGGCTGTATACAGCACTTCTACAACTAGAGCGCAGCGCTGCGTGTGTTATATCGGGACATATATTGGCTGTATACAGCACGTCTACAAACAGAGCACAGCTCTGCATGTGTTATATCGGGACATATACTGACTATACAGCACATCTACAACTAGAGCACAGCGCTGCGTGTGTTATATCGGGACATACTGTATACTGGCTGTATACAGCATGTCTACAAATAGAGCGCAGCGCTGTATGTATTATATCCTGACATATACTGGCTGTATACAGCACGTCTACAAATAGAGCGCAGCGCTGCGTGTGTTATTTCGGGACATAGGCCGGGGTCACACTAACCGACGCAAAATACGGTCCGTAGTTTACATGCGTAATACGGATGAATGACCCCTAAATAGCGCTCCGTATGTCATCCGTAAGCAAGGTATGGTCGCGTATTTTGCGCATGTAAGCATCCGTATGCCATCCGAATGCTGAGATTTTCTCGCCGGCTTGCAAAATGGACATATAATGGAGCCCTATGACAGGGTTTCTAACACAAAACAAAGAATAGATATAGACACATAGAATACATATATATATATATATATATATATATATATATATATATATATATATATACACATGTCATTGAGACACACATATATATATATATATATATATATATATATATATATATTTCACAGAGTTCTTCATAGCAGAATAGCCGCTAATTCAATTGCCGGCTTTTGTCAAGTCATTCCCCAACCCAACATGAAATGACACATGGTTTACATACAGTAAACCATTTCATTTCATGTTTTTTTTGTATGTCTTTCATTAGTAATTAGATGAGGGTTGATGTGTAAAATTTGGGAGGTGTAGGTGTTAATTTAAGGGGTTAATTCGTTGTAAAAAAAATGTGTGGGCTCCCGCGGTAATTTGTCAATGCAGGAGCCCACACATTTTTTTACAACAACTCAATTTGTGTCTCAATGACATGTATGTATATATATATATATGTATTCTATGTGTCTATATCTGTTCTTTCGTTTGTGTTATAAAACCTGTCAGTGTGATTTTACTGTATCGCACACTGAATTGCCGGCTTTGCTAAAGGACACTGGGTGCGTATTTCTCGCAAGTCACACATCTGGTCCGTGTGTAATGCGTATTTTTAGCGCACCCATAGACTTGCATTGGCGTACTATGGGCGTAGTATGCTGACAATCGCTGCATGCTGCGATTGGCACGGACCGTAGAATATAGACGAGAAATATAAACGTCCGTTGGGAGCTGCCCCATAGAGAATCATTTGTCCGTGTGTAGTGCGTGCTTTTAACGCCTCTCACTCGTCCGTATTCCTCTCTAGTGTGACCCCGGCCATATACTGACTATACAGCACGTCTACAACTAGAGAACAGCGCTACGTGTGTTAAATTGGGACATATACTGGCTGTATACAGCACGTCTACAAATAGAGCGCAGCACTGCATGTGTTATATCGGGACATATACTGGCTGTATACAGCACGTCTACAACTAGAGCGCAGCGCTGAGTATGTTAGATCAGGACATATACTGGCTATACAGCACGTCTACAACTAGAGCACGGCGCTGATTGTGTTATATCAGGACATATACTGGCTGTATACAGCACGTCTACAACTAGAGCACAGAGCTGCGTGTGCTATATCGGGACATATACTGGCTGTATACAGCACGTCTACAACTAGAGCACAGAGCTGCGTGTGCTATATCGGGACATATACTGGCTGTATATAGCACGTCTACAAATAGAGCCCAGCACTGAGTGTGTTATATCGGGACATATACTGACTATACAGCACGTCGACAACTAGAACACAACGCTGCGTGTGTTATATCGGGACATATACTGGCTGTATACAGCACGTCTACAACTAGAGCACAGCGCTGCGTGTGTTATATCGGGACATGTGCTGGCTGTATACAGCACGTCTACAAACAGAGCACAGCACTGCATGTGTTATATCGGGACATATATTGACTATACAGCACGTCTACAACTAGAGCACAGCACTGCGTGTGTTATATCGGGACATATACTGGCTGTATACAGCACGTCTACAAACAGAGCACAGCGCTGCATGTGTTATATCGGGACATATACTGACTATACAGCACGTCTACAACTAGAGCACAGCCCTGCGTGTGTTATATCGGGACATACACTGGCTGTATATAGCATGTCTACAAATAGAGCGCAGCGCTGCGTTTGTTATATCGGGACATATATTGGCTGCATACAGCACGTCTACAAACAGAGCACAGCGCTGCATGTGTTATATCGGGACATATACTGACTATACAGCACGTCTACAACTAGAGCACAGCGCTGCGTGTGTTATATCGGGACATACTGTATTCTGGCTGTATACAGCATATCTACAAATAGAGCGCAGCGCTGTATGTATTATATCCTGACATATACTGGCTGTATACAGCACGTCTACAACTAGAGCGCAGCGCTGAGTATGTTAGATCAGGACATATACTGGCTATACAGCACGTCTACAACTAGAGCACGGCGCTGATTGTGTTATATCAGGACATATACTGGCTGTATACAGCATGTGTACAACTAGAGCACAGAGCTGCGTGTGCTATATCGGGACATATACTGGCTGTATACAGCACGTCTACAACTAGAGCACAGAGCTGCGTGTGCTATATCGGGACATATACTGGCTGTATATAGCACGTCTACAAATAGAGCCCAGCACTGAGTGTGTTATATCGGGACATATACTGACTATACAGCACGTCGACAACTAGAACACAACACTGCGTGTGTTATATCGGGACATATGCTGGCTGTATACAGCACGTCTACAACTAGAGCACAGCGCTGCGTGTGTTATATCGGGACATGTGCTGGCTGTATACTGCACGTCTACAAATAGAGTGCAGAGCTGCATGTGTTATATCGGGACATGTGCTGGCTGTATACAGCACGTCTACAAACAGAGCACAGCACTGCATGTGTTATATCGGGACATATACTGACTATACAGCACGTCTACAACTAGAGCACAGCACTGCGTGTGTTATATCGGGACATATACTGGCTGTATACAGCACGTCTACAAACAGAGCACAGCGCTGCATGTGTTATATCGGGACATATACTGACTATACAGCACGTCTACAACTAGAGCACAGCACTGCGTGTGTTATATCGGGACATACACTGGCTGTATATAGCATGTCTACAAATAGAGCGCAGCGCTGCGTTTGTTATATCGGGACATACACTCACTGGCCACTTTATTAGGTACACCTGTCCAACTGTGTGTTAAGACTTAATTTCTAATCAGCCAATCACATGGCGGCAACTCAGTGCATTTAGGCATGTAGACATGGTCAAGACAATCTCCTGCAGTTCAAACCGAGCATCAGTATGGGGAAGAAAGGTGATTTGAGTGCCTTTGAACGTGGCATGATTGTTGGTGCCAGAAGGGCTGGTCTGAGAATTTCAGAAACTGCTGATCTACTGGGATTTTCACGCACAACCATCTCTAGGGTTTACAGAGAATGGTCCGAAAAAGAAAAAAAATCCAGTGAGCGGCAGTTCTGTGGCCGGAAATGCCATGTTGATGCCAGAGGTCAGAGGAGAATGGGCAGACTGGTTCGAGCTGATAGAAAGGCAACAGTGACTCAAATTGCCACCCGTTACAACCAAGGTAGGCAGAAGAGCATCTCTGAACGCACAGTGCGTCGAACTTTGAGGCAGATGGGCTACAGCAGCAGAAGACCACACTGGGTACCACTCCTCTCAGCTAAGAACAGGAAACTGAGGCTACAATTTGCACAAGCTCATCGAAATTGGACAGTAGAAGATTGGAAAAACGTTGCCTGGTCTGATGAGTCTCGATTTCTGCTGCGACATTCGGATGGTAGGGTCAGAATTTGGCGTAAACAACATGAAAGCATGGATCCATCCTGCCTTGTATCAACGGTTCAGGCTGGTGGTGGTGGTGTCATGGTGTGGGGAATTTTTTCTGGGCACTCTTTGGGCCCCTTGGTACCAATTGAGCATCGTTGCAACGCCACAGCCTACCTGAGTATTGTTGCTGACCATGTCCATCCCTTTATGACCACAATGTACCCAACATCTGATGGCTACTTTCAGCAGGATAATGCGCCATGTCATAAAGCTCGAATCATCTCAGATTGGTTTCTTGAACATGACAATGAGTTTACTGTACTCAAATGGCCTCCTCAGTCACCAGATCTCAATCCAATAGAGCATCTTTGGGATGTGGTGGAACGGGAGATTCGCATCAGGGATGTGCAGCCGACAAATCTGCGCCAACTGTGTGATGCCATCATGTCAATATGGTCCAAAATCTCTGAGGAATGCTTCCAGCACCTTGTTGAATCTCTGCCACAAAGAATTGAGGCAGTTCTGAAGGCAAAAGGGGGTCCAACCCCTTACTAGCATGGTGTACCTAATAAAGTGGCCAGTGAGTGTATATTGGCTGTATACAGCACGTCTACAAACAGAGCACAGCGCTGCATGTGTTATATCGGGACATATACTGACTATACAGCACGTCTACAACTAGAGCACAGCGCTGCGTGTGTTATATCGGGACATACTGTATTCTGGCTGTATACAGCATATCTACAAATAGAGCGCAGCGCTGTATGTATTATATCCTGACATATACTGGCTGTATACAGCACGTCTACAAATAGAGCGCAGCGCTGCGAGTGTTATTTCGGGACATATACTGACTATACAGCACGTCTACAACTAGAGCACGGCGCTGATTGTGTTATATCAAGACATATACTGGCTGTATACAGCACGTCTACAGCTAGAGCGCAGAGCTGCGTGTGCTATATCGGGACATATGCTGGCCGTATACAACACGTCTACAAATAGAGCCCAGCGCTGCGTGTGTTATATCGGGATATATACTGGCTGTATACAGCACGTCTACAACTAGAGCGCAGCGCTGCATATGTTATATCGGGACATTTACTGGCTGTATACAGCACGTCTACAAATATAGCGCAGCGCTGCGTGTGTTATATCGGGACATATACTGGCTGTATACAGCACGTCTACAACTAGAGCGCAGCGCTGCATGTGTTATATCGTGGCATATACTGACTATATAGCACGTCTACAACTAGAGCGCAGTGCTGCGTGTGTTATATCGGGATATATACTGGCTGTATACAGCACGTCTACAACTAGAGCGCAGCGCTGCATATGTTATATCGGGACATATACTGGCTGTATACAGCACGTCTACAAAGAGAGCGCAGCGCTGCGTGTGTTATATCGGGACATACAGTCATATGTTAAAGTTTGGGCACCCCTATGAATGTTAACCTTTTAACTTTTGCATCGGTCAAATTTTGTTTAAATGCAGATTGCACATTTTCTGTTAGTACAATAAACCTCATTTGAATCCAGAAATATAACTGAGTCCATCAGTTATTAGATATATGAAACTGAAATAGCTGTTGCAAAAACCAAAATTGTTATAAAGAAAAAAGGTTAACTTTAATAGGGGTACCCAAACTTTTACATATGACTGTATACTGGCTGTATACAGCACGTCTACAACTAGAACGCAGCGCTGCGTGTCTTATATCCTGACATATACTGGCTGCATACAGCACCTCTACAAATAGAGCACAGTGCTGTATGTGTTATAGCGAGACATATACTAGCTGTATACAGCACGTCTACAAATAGAGCGCAGCGCTGCGTGTGTTATATATCGGGACATATACTGACTATACAGCACAGCACGTCTACAAATAGAGCGCAGCGCTGCGTGTGTTATATCAGGACATATACTGATTATACAGCGCGTCTACAACTAGAGCGCAGCGCTGCATGTGTTATATCGGGACATATACTGACTGTATACAGCACAGCACGTCTACAAATAGAGCGCAGCGCTGCATGTGTAATATTATGACATATACTAGCTGTATTCTCAGGCCAGTGAATGTGTATATTAAGGAAGCGCAAAGACAGCTAACCAATGTGACTTGCTACAGGATTTTACCCACAGATCCAATGGACAATTTCACATCTATAATTGATCGGCTGATCAAACAAGCATTTGACTTGGGTATTATAAATAAGAAGGAACGTGATTTTTTGATCACTAAACATCCAATTGTGCCGACTTTTTATATGCTTCCCAAAGTTCACAAGTCCCTAGAGGAACCCCCGGGGCGGCCCATAGTCTCAGGCATTGGGAGTTTATTTGAGCGTCCCTGTATGTATTTGGACTTCTATTTACAGGCGTTTGTTTTGTCCTTAGGCTCTTACATCAGGGATTCGTCTCATTTGGTCAATCAGTTGGATGGGTTTACTATCCATGAAGAAACCTTAATGGTAACCATGGACGTAGAATCTCTTTACACCAGTATAGAGCATTCAGTGGGCCTGCAGGCTGTGTCATTCTTTCTGGATTCCAAAACTACAGGTGACCGTCCACACGATTCCTTCATTCTTGATGTTTTGAAATTTGTGTTGGAAAATCATTATTTTGTCTTTGATCGCACCTTTTATAAACAAATCTCTGGGACCGCTATGGGTGCCAGATGTGCTCCCTCCTACGCCAACCTTTTTCTAGGTTGGCGGGAGGAGACGCATGTGCGTTCTTTGACTGCATTTCAAACACATGTGGTGCGATGGTATCGTTATATTGACGATGTACTTTTCTTTTGGTCGGGGTCTCGTGCGGATTGTGAGAGATTCATTGAGGGCTTAAATGCTAATTTATGGAATATTTCTCTCACCTCTAGCATCTCTGTGGAGACTGTCGACTTCTTGGATTTACGGATTACCAAGAAGGATAATAAGATCTGTACATCGCTTTTTCGAAAAACAACTGCTTCCAACAGTTTGCTTCATTATGGAAGTTTCCACCCGCCACATGTACGGAATGGGATACCACGAGGGCAATTCCATCGTGTTAAACGCAATTGCAGCTAGCCGGATTCTTTCCGAATGGCAGCAAGATCCCTTACATCACGTTTTAGGGAGAGGGGTTACCCTAAGCTCGTTATTTCACATGCATTTCAAGCTACGGAGAAAAATGAGCGGAGTGAATTATTACAACCGAAACCCAAGAGAGACTTTTCTACTACGAACATTATTACACCCTATAACAACCATTGGACAGAGGTGTATAACATACTGTCCAGAAATTGAAATATTTTGCTAAGTGAACCTAAGGTGTTACCATTTGTTGGTGAACGGCCAAGACTTATTGCTAAACGTGCTAAAAACTTCAAGGACATTTTGTGTTCAAGTCATTTTAAGCGCCCAACCCAATCTTTGGAAAGGGGTTTCAAACTTAAGGGGACATACCCGTGTGGGGGCTGTACTGTGTGCCCCTTCATTGTTGCTAGTGACAACATTGTCCTTCCGGGTCGTGTTGATTCGATTAAAACACATTGTTATGCCAACTGTCGCACAAGAAATGTTTATATCCTTGTATGTAGCTGTCCAAAGGTCTATGTTGGACAAACAGGCCAGGAATTACGTCGACGTATACAGCATCATGTTTCAAATATAGTTTGTGCAAGAAAAGATAAAGCTCTGGGCAGACCTATTACATCAGTGGCTAACCATTTTCTTATGGCACACAATGGTGCCCCTGGACATCTAAGGGTTATTGTTGCTGAAAAAATTGATACTACAATTAGAGGGGGGTCCTGTACTGATGAGTTATTAAGATGGGAATCAAGGTGGATTTTCAAACTTAATAGTTTAGCTCCTGGGGGGCTTAATGAGGAGTTGTTATTCACTGGTTTCTATAACAAAAATAAATAAAAGACTAATTAAAAAATCAATCAAGTATATATTCTTCTTGTTTCTTTTTTTATTTATTTTTTGTTCGCTTTTTTTAGCACCAGTTCTCTTTTGTTTTTTGATTACTGGGAGCTATGTTTATTTATATTTTATTTTATTTTCTTTCTTATTTTCCACACTTTTTTTTATTTTTTGATCTTTCTCACCTTTTTATTTACTTTTTGTCAGATATATGTCGTTTACCTTTTCTTGTTATACACATTGCCAAATGATATGTTTTTTTCTTCCTTCCGCTGTTCATTGCGCATGTCTCATTTACATTGCCCTTTGACGGGATAACACATTCCTCCATATGCCTTCTACTGCGCACGCGCGGTTTCCATTTTTGCTTCCTGCCGCTTCCATGGAGGCGCCCGGAGCGGCGGTGTCTTGTTGCTAGGTAGCCGCGCATGCGCGGCTGCCACTTCCGGACGCCGTCACATCGGACGCCAGGCCGTCAAGATTGTAAGCAATCAAACTTTGATTATTTTCATTATTTATAGCACGCTACTTGGACATAACAGTCCACTCTCCCCTGAGGAAGCCACGCTCTTAGTGGCGATACGCGTGGGGTTGCTTTACACACCACACCATTACCCTGGCCATGGGCTGCGGACTTTATCTATTATTCTCTTGAGCTGTGAGGTATTATCGGCCTTCATTGGATTGATTGGACTTTTTCGTTGTCCTCTTCTCTTGCTAACAAGGGGTTTTCCATGATTTTCCCTTTTTTTCATTCAGGTCATTATACCATTTCTATGGTTGTGCTGCCACATAGGGCCATCCAATATTACCACATATTCCTAAGGGTTTTTTATTTTTAGACCTATCATATCATTCTCTAGGAATCTGTATCTATTCTATTTGGGATGTTGGTGCAGACGATTATTGTCACAATTTTTTATGTCAATTTGGGACTCCTTTGTTCGCTATTTATTGGGTCATTTATCCCTCCCAGCTCAGGTTTTAGGCCACATTAATAGTATATTGCTCATATGCCCTTTGAACTTGTGCTGTTATTTCTAATGATTATTAGATTGGTCTTTATCATCTGCATGCATGTTTATGTACACATTTATTCTTCTCAGTTCAGGTCGTAGGCCGCTTTAATATTATATTGCTTATAAGTCCTTTGAACCTGTGTTGTTATTTCCATTAATTATCAGATTGGTCTTTATCATCTGCATGCATGTCTATGTGCATATTGTTAGACCTCCATCGACAGCCAGCTTGGTGTTAGTGTGCTCATAAGGGTCCTTATATGGACTCTTTGTGGTGACATTTTGGCCTTTTTTTAGGCTTTTTTAATGGTTTTTATAGCTGTTTGTTCAAATTAGTGTGTTTTTGTTAAATAAAATTTATATTTTTTATATATTGCCATTATTTGTCTATTATCTTTGGGTGATCTTGACTCCTATACACACTGCCTTTTTCTCTATAATTGATTCTTGTCTATATTGTGTGTTGTCATAGATCCCCTCTATTTATTCTGGAGTGCCCTCTAACCTCCCCTTTTCCATACTAGCTGTATACAGCACATCTACAAATAGAGCTCCTGTACAGACGCCAGTACAATTGAAGCCCTGACCGCCTGGTCATGTGATCATGCTGCTGACGTCACTCGCCGGCACCCAGGACACTGGTGGTAAGTGTGCTCCACTCTGGAGCTGAAGAACCACTGAAGATTAAGGGTATGTGCACACAGTGCGGATTCTGCAGCGGTTCCGCAGCGTTTCTGCAGCTGCGGGTCAGCAGCAGATTCTGCTGCGTTGTACAGTACCTTTATTTCCTATGGAAATTAAAAAACGCTGTGCACATGCTGCGGATTTTTCCGCACGGTTTTGCTGCGGTTTACAATCCGCAGCATGTCAATTGTTTGGTGCAGAAACGTTGCAGTTTTACACCTCATCCATTATGAGGTGTAAAACCGCAGGGCAAAACCGCAGGCAAAACCGCAACTTTTGTCCTGCGGATTTACCTGCGGTTTTCTCTCCAAAATCCGCACACCAAAAAAACTACGTGTGCACATAGCCTAAGGGGGGAATTAGGAGTGGGGATGGTGGGCACTTTATGTGTGCGGGTGGATTTGGCGTGGGGAGGGGGGTTACTTAATGTGTAGGGGCATTTGGAGTTGGGATGGGGGTTATTTAATGTGTGGGGGGATTTAGAGTGGGGATGGGGGATATTTAATGTGTGTAGGCATTTGGAGTGGGGATTATTTAATGTGTGGGAGGATTTGGAGTGGGAATGGAGGGGTTATTTAATGTGTGGGGGGATTTGGCATGGGGATGGGGGATTTAATGTGCGTGGGGATTTGGAGTGAGAATGGAGGGTGTTGTGAACTCATTTTCTGGTCTGCCTCTGGTTTCTGGTGAGGGAGCTGGTTGTGCTGACAGAGGAGTTGTGAGTTCTCTTTCCGGGCTCCCTCTGGTGGTGGCAGGAGGTAGTGAAGCTGATCTAATTAACAGAGACCTGCCACCTGATAATGAGGAAGAGGATTGGACATCTGGAGTCTCAGAATGGATTTAAGACAGCCGACTCCCTATTCCCATTGTAGGGATTCAACTCGCTCAGGAGCCACAGGAGTCAATCAGGAGGCACGTTTCTTTTAAAAGTTCACAGGATTTATTGCTTCATAACCCGTAAACCAGCACATAACATAAGGAATAGCCTTTAGCTCAGGCGAAAGCAAGTATAAGTGTCCATTGTTTCAGGCTCAGTCCTGGAGCCTCAGCAAACACAGGAGGCTTATCCCTCCTTGCATACAGCCAATATACACAGGCCTCACCAGGTCAGCAGCCTCAGCATGTGGTCTTCAGGAAGGTAGCACACCTTCCTCCACTTAGGCCTGCCGGGACCTTCCACATGGCCCAATCAGATCCATGTGCTCTCTCTCATGTGACCTACTCTGGTTACCTTATATGGTCTGTAGCCACACCCACCGGGTTACATGGCTATGACCTCATCACAGGTCCTACAAGCATTCATACACTCTATTAAGGTGTTCTAGACACCGCCCCTAGGTGGGTTTGTAGGTAGCTCTCGCTGACACAGTGTAACAACAGCTCAGCAGTGCCTCTGTTGATCAACACACATATTCAAGCTTCCATCCCAAGGACACCTACCTTGGGATACATAACTGTAATTCAGCATCCTATACCCATTACCACAATGGAAATGCCTGTAGGCCCGTCCTGGGACACCCACACAGCGCCCCCTAGCGGACATAGTGGTCACTGCACCACACCATGCTGGTGATTTTTTCCTGCCTCCTGAGGTCTTAGTTTCCAGCTCAGTTCCTGCCTTCTCAAACTAAGTTGTTCTCTGCTTATGTTCTCATTTGATTTGGTTTGGTCTATTCAGTTTTTTGTGCAGTCAGCCAGCCCCGGCTGGGGCTGTGCTGAATTTTCACTCTTATGTCATTGTATGTGCTAGTTTGCTTTTTGTCCCTTATTAGATTGGCCTCTTTTTGCTCTGTTCTCAGAATAAGCCAGTGCTGATATAGTGGGAGAAGTCTAGTGACTTCAGGGTATTTTTTGCTATCAGAAGTGTTGGACGTTTTTGCAGGGTTTTTTGGTGTGATTGCAGACAGTATCTTTCCTTTCCTGTCTTTCTAGTTAGTGTGGGCCCCATCATTTGCTCAGCCTATTTTCCTACCTGTGTTTGTGCTTTCATCTTGTCTCACCGTCAGTACATGTGTGAGGGCTGTCTATTCCTTTGGGGTCTGCTCTGGGGCAGTTTTAGATTTCCCCTTTTCGTGCTTTAGGCTTATTTAGTCCTCTGGCTGTGACGAGGCGTCTAGAATCATCGTAGGTATGCTCCACAACTGCTGTTAGTTGTGTGTTTAGGATCAGGGGTCTGCAATCGGCGTAGTTACCAAGCTCTCTGGCTTTCTGTGACTTAGCTTGGTCTTGTTTTCCTCCTCGGTGACCCATTCATAACAGAATCACCAGCCATACCGCAGATTCTAGGGTACTCAAAAGCAGGAAAGAATTGTTAAAAAGAAAAAAAAAAGTGTCAGAATTTTTTTTATATGTATTTTTTCCTCTTTTTCTCTGGGGCTGTAGAAGGATTTTTTTCTCTAATGGAGATTAAGCAATTATCTGATCATGTGGAGCAGCTCGCTGCTGAAGTGCGGGGAATTTCCGCCTACCTCACTCAGTCACATGCTGTTGAACCAAAGATCCCTACTTCTGATGTGTTTTCTGGGGTTCGGTCTAAATTTTTAAATTTTAAGAATAATTGTAAATTATTTCTTGCCTTGAAGCCTAACTCATCGGGGAACTCTGTGCAGCAGGTTAAAATTGTCATCTCCTTGCTACGTGGCGATCCCCAGGATTGGGCATTTTCTCTGACACCTGAAAATCCTATTCTGACTAATGTGGATGCATTTTTGCATTTTTTCAAGCCTTGGGGTTATTGTATGATGAACCTAATGCTGTTGATCAGGCTGAGAAAACCCTATTGGCATTGAACCAGGGTCAGGATTCTGCAGAGTTATACTGTCAAAAATTCCGAAAGTGGGCGGTCCTTACTACATGGAATGATGATGCATTGGCAGCTCTCTTTCGGAAGGGTTTATCAGAGACCATAAAAGATGTTATGGTGGGATTTCCTGTTCCCTCTGGTCTTGATGATTTTATGTCTTTAGCCATTCAAGTGGATCGGCGCTTACATGAACGTAAAACTACACAAGAGGCATTGCCACCTTTTGAACAAATGTCTGAACCTATGCAATGTGATAGGATTTGTCTAGGGCTCAACGTCAGGAGTTTAGAAGGCGTAATAAGCTGTGTTTTTTCTGTGGAGATGCCTCTCATACTATTTCTGTCTGCCCTAAACGAGAGAAACGTTTTGCACACACATTTGCTTTGGCAGTGTACAACCTAAATTTCTTTTGGCAATTACTCTGCTCTGCTCCTTATCCACATTTTCCGCTAAGGCTTTTGTAGATTCAGGAGCAGCTTTGAATCTGATGGATTTGGACTTTGCTAAACGTGGTTTTCCTATGATACCTCTGCGGACGCCTATTCCTTTGAGGGGTATTGATGCTACTCCTTTGGCGGAGAATAAACCTCAGTTTTGGACCCAGGTGTTAATGCGAGTTGTTCCAGACCACCAAGAAAATTGTAAATTTTTGGTGCTGCACAATTTGCATGATACTATTGTTCTTGGTTTTCCCTGGTTGCAAACTCATAATCCAGTTTTGGATTGGAAATCTGTGTCTGTGGTGAGTTGGGGTTGTCAGTGTATTCTTAGGGACACTCCTGTTTTCTCCACCTCTCCTCAGTCTCATGATATTCCTGATTATTTGGCTGATTTTTCTGATGTATTTAGTGAGAGTAAGTCTGCGTCTTTGCCTCATAGGAGTTATGACTGTGCAATTGAGTTGATGCCTGGGTGTAAATTTCCCAAGGGTCGGCTTTTCAACTTATCAGTACCCGAACATGATGCTATGCGATCCTATATTAAGGAGTCGTTGGAGAAGGGTCATATTACACCATCCTCTTCACCCTTAGGTGCTGGGGGTTTTTTTGTGGCCAAGTAAGATGGTCCATCTTGTACCACTCCCAAAGTTGCCATCTTCCTCAGAGTTGGTGCCCTTGTTTTTACAACAGGTGGTTCGGTTGCATGGGATTCCTGAGAACATTGTGTCGGACAGAGGAGTCCAGTTTGTTTCCAGATTCTGGAAAGCCTTTTGTTCCAATCTGGGAATTCAGTTATCTTTCTCCTCTGGGTTTCATCCTCAGACCAATGGGCAGACTGAGAGAACAAACCAGACTTTGGAGTCCTATTTGAGATGTTTTATATCTGCTGATCAGGATGACTCGGTCTCATTTTTGCCCTTGGCCGAATTCGCGCTAAACATTAGAGCTAGTTCTGCCACTTTGATGCTGCGCTTTTTCTGTAACTTTGATTTTGATCCTCGATTTTCTTCAGGGCAAGTGGAATCTTCAACCTGCCCAAGTGTGGACACTGTGGTAGAGAGAATGCAGCAGATTTGGGGCCAAGTGGTGAATAAGTTGTCACTCTCTCAGGAAAAGGCCCAGCGGTTTTCCAACCGGCATAGGACCATTGGTCCCCGGTTTAAAGTGGGTGATATGGTTTGGTTGTCGTCAAAGAATATCTCTATGAAGGTTGCGTCTCCAAAGTTCAAGCCAATATTTATTGGACCTTATAAGATCTTGGAGATTCTTAATCCTGTTTCTTTTCGATTGGCTCTTCCAGTTACATTTAAGATCCATAACGTATTTCACAAATCTCTGTTGAAGAGGTTTGTTGAGCCAGTAGTTCCTGTGGCGGCGCCTCCTGACCCTGTATTGGTTGAAGGCAATGTGGAATATGAGGTAGAGAAAATATTGGATTCTCCTTTGGCTAGACGGAGACTCCAGTATTTGGTCAAATGGAAGGGTTATGGCCAGGAGGATAATTCTTGGGTCTCTGCCTCTGACATTCATACCAATAGATTGGTTCATGCTTTTCACCGGGTCTGTTATGAATGAGTCACCAGAGGAGGAAAAAAAAATACAAGCTAAGTCCAGAAAGCCGGAGAGGTTGGTAGCTAGCGGATTGCAGACCCCTGATCCTATTCACAACAACTAACAGTAGCCGTGGAGCGTTCCTACGGTGGTCCTAGACACCTCTTCACAGCCAGAGAGCTAAATAAGCCTAAAGAAAGAAAGAGGAAATCTAAACTGCCCCAGAGCAGACCCCAAAGCAATAGACAGCCCCCAACATGTATTGATGGTGAAAACAGATGAAAACAGACAGAAAGACAGGCAGAGCAAACGATGGGGCCCAACTAACTAGATAGGAAAGGACAGAAAAGATGCTGGCTGCAATCCGCAAAAACCCTACCAAAAATGTCCCAACACGTCTGATAGGAAAAACAGCCCTGAAGTCACTAGACTTCAAAATCCCTATATCAGCACTCCGATATATTCTGAAGACAGAGCAAAAGAGAATTAACCGATCAGGGACAAAAATGGAAATTCAGCAAAGCCCCAGCCAGGGCTGGCTGAACACAAAACTAAGCAAATCAGACAAAATCTCATGGAACAATAACAGAGCAAAAACTTAGCTTTAGAAGACAGGAACTGAACTGGAGGCCAGAGCTCAGAGCAGAGAAATCACCGGCAACCCTACAGGGCGTCGGCTGCCTTATATCCACTCAGAGATTCCGGATGTCCAATCGCAATCCACCTGTTCAGGTGACAGGTTTCTCCCATCCAAATCAGTTTCACCACCTCCTTTCACCAGCAGAGGGAGTTCATCGGACATCAAAGGTGAACGAGAAAATGAGCTCATGACACTACCTCCCCCTTGAGAAGGGGTCACCGAACCCTCATCCACGCCACCAGGCCGATCAGGATGGGCCCGATGAAAAGCAAGAACCAATCTTTCGGCATGAATATCGGATGCAGAGACCCAAGAATTATCCTCCTGGCCATAACCCTTCCACTTAACCAAATACTGGAGTCTCCGTCTAGCCAGACGAGAATCCAGTATCTTCTCAACCTCATATTCCACATTACCTTCAACCAATACAGGGTTAGGAGGTGCCACCACAGGAACTACTGGCTCAACAAACCTCTTCAACAGAGACTTATGAAACACGTTATGGATCTTAAATGTAACAGGAAGAGTCAATCGAAAAGAGACCGGATTAAGAATCTCCAAAATCTTGTAAGGTCCAATAAATCTAGGGAAGAAAGTTCCAGCGCCAGGAATGGAAAATTAAAAATCCATTTTATTGTGCCAATGCATATTAAAATTCCAGCAAGTTCTGAACATGATTAAGACCTGAGGCGTCGAAACGCGTTGTTCTGCAGTCATCCGACTGATATGCTGTACCTGCTGGAATTTTAATATGCATTGGCACAATAAAATGGATTTTTAATTTTCCATTCCTGGCGCTGGAACTTTCTTCCCTTTTTTCTACTATTGATTGACTGCCTAGTCAAATCCGTGCGCAGGATTTGGATCCTACCAGCAAGGCAGTGCGGTGAGCTGGATTATTCTGTTCTTTTAGTCCAATAAATCTAGGTTTAAACTTTGTAGAAGCCACCTTCATAAAGATATTCTTTGATGACTACCAAACCATATCACCCACCTTAAACCGGGGACCAATGGTCCTATGCCGGTTGGAAAACTGCTGGGCCTTTTCCTGGGAGAGAGACAACTTATCCACCACTTGGTCCCAAATCTGGTGCATTCTCTCCACCACAGTGTCAACACCTGGGCAGGCAGAAGATTCCACCTGCCCTGAAGGTAATCGAGGATGAAACCCAAAGTTACAAAAAAAAGGTGACATCAAAGTGGCAGAACTAGCTCTATTATTTAAAGCAAATTTGGCCAAGGGCAAAAATGAGACTCAATCATCCTTATCAGCAGAGATAAAACATCTCAAATAAGACTCCAAAGTCTGGTTTGTTCTCTCCGTCTGCCCATTGGTCTGAGGGTGAAACGCAGAGGAGAAGGACAACTGAATTCCCAGCTTGGAACAAAAAGTCCTCCAAAATCTAGAAACAAACTGAACTCCTCTGTCAGATACAATGTTCTCAGGAATCCCATGCAAGCGAACCACCTGTTGCAAAAACAAGGGCACCAACTCTGAGGAAGATGGCAACTTAGGAAGTGGTACAAGATGGACCATCTTAGAGAATCTATCACAAATCACCCAGATAACAGTCATTCTCTGAGAGACAGGCATATCAGAAATAAAATCCATTGAAATAAGGGTCCATGGCCTCCTGGGCACCGGCAAAGGCATCAACAACCCACTAGAGCGAGAACAAGGTTTAGACCGGGAGCAAGTCCCACAGGACTGCACAAAATTCCTGACATCACGAGATAAAGCGGGCCACCAAAAAGACCGACTCACCAAATCTCTAGTACCAAAAATACCTGGATGACCAGCCAATGCGGAGCAATGAACTTCAGACATTACTCTCTCAATCCACTGGTCAGGAACATACAATTTTCCAATTGGCAACGCTCAGGTTTGTCCTCCTGAAACTCTTCCAGAGCACGTCTCAAATCGGGCGAGATGGCAGAAAGAACTACCCCCTCACCTAAGATGGTAGCAGGCTTGGTCACAATAGGAGAATCAGCAAAGAAACTCCTAGAGAGGGCGTCTGCCTTGACATTCTTAGTGCCCGGAAGAAAAGAGGCCACAAAATCAAAACATGTTAAAACAAGGCCCACCTAGCCCGTCTAGGATTCAAGCGTTTGGCCGACTCAAGATAAATCAAATTCTTGTGGTCAGTGAGGACCACAACTTGATGTCTAGCTCCCTCCAACCAATGTCTCCACTCCTCAAATGCCCATTTCATGGCTAACAGTTCCCGATTCCCCACATCATAGTTGTGTTCAGATGGGGAGAACTTTCGGGAAAAGAAAGCACAGGGATTCATTTTAGATGTTACCGGATCTTTTTGGGACAAAACAGCTCCTGCACCAATCTCAGAAGCGTCCACCTCTACCTGAAACGGGAGTGAGACATCAGGTTGCCGCAAAACCGGAGCAGAAGTGAACCTCCGCTTCAGCTCCTGAAAGGAAGAAACAGCCTCTGGAGACCAATTCAGCACATCAGCACCCTTCTTAGTCAAATCAGTCAATGGTTTGGCAATACCAGAAAAATTAGCTATAAATTTACGATAAAAATTAGCAAAACCCAAAAACTTCTGGAGGGCCTTCAAAGAAGTGGGCTGAACCTAATGATAAATGGCCTGTACCTTGGCTGGGTCCATTTCAATAGTTGACGGAGACAAAATAAATCCCAAAAATGAAATCCTCTGTACACCAAAAAGGCATTTCGATCCCTTAACATACAGGGAATTCTCCCTCAAAATCCGGAACACTGTCCGAACATGTTCCACATGAGAGTCCCAATCCCTGGAAAAGATCAAAATATCATCCAGATAGATGATCAAAAATTTATCCACAAAGTCCTGGAAAATATAATTCATGAAGCACTGGAAGACAGAAGGGGCATTAGTGAGCCCAAAAGGCATCACCAGGCACTCAAAATGTCCCTCCGGAGTATTAAACGGCGTCTTCCATTCATCCCCATGCTTAATGCGAATAAGATTAAACGCCCCCTGAGGTTAAGCTTGGTAAACCAGCAAGCACCTTTAACTCTGGAGAATAGATCAGAAATCAGGGGTAACGGATACTGATATTTAACAGTAATTTTGTTGAGGGAACGATAGTCAATACAAGGCCATAATGAACCATCTTTCTTGGCCACGAAAAAAAACCCAGCACCCAAGGGTGAAGAGGATGGTCTAATATGACCCTTCTCCAATGACTCCTTAATATAAGATCGCATAGCCTCGTGCTCGGGTACAGATAAATTGAAAAGTCGACCCTTGGGAAATTTACACCCAGGGCTCAACTCAATTGCACAGTCATAACTCCTATGAGGAGGCAAAGACGCAGACTTATTCTCACTAAATACATCAGGAGCATCACTAAGAGCACACCGACAACCCCAACTCACCACAGACACAGATTTCCAATCCAAAACTGGATTATGGATTTGCAACCAATGAAATCCCAGAACAATGGTATCATGCAAATTATGCAACACCAAAAATCTGCAATTTTCTTGATCGTCTGGGGCGACCCGCATTACCACATGGGTCCAAAACTGAGGTTTATTATTCTCCAAAGGAGTAGCATCAATACCCCTCAAAGGGATAGGCGTCTGCAGAGGTGTCATAGGAAACCCACAACGTTTAGCAAAATCCAAGTCCATCAGGTTCAGAGCCGCTCCTGAATCCACAAAAGCCTTAGCGGAAAATGTGGACAGGGAGCAGATCAGAGTAATTGCCAGAAGAAACTTAGGTTGAACACCACCCATAGCAAATGTGTCAAATGTGTGTGCAAAATGTTTCTCTCATTTAGGGCAGACAGAAATAATATGAGAGGCATCTCCACAGAAAAAACACAGCTTATTACGCCTTCTGAACTCCTGACGTTGCGCCCTAGACAAAACTCTATCACATTGCATAGGTTCAGACATTTGTTCAACAGGTGGCAACATTTCTCGTGTAATTTTACGTTCACGTAAACGCCGATCAACCTGAATGGCTAATGACATAGAATTATCAAGACCAGAGGGAACAGGAAATCCCACCATAGTATCTTTTACGGTTTCTGACAAACCCTTCCGAAAGAGAGCTGCCAAGGCACCATCATTCCAGGTAGTAAGGACCGCCCACTTTCGGAATTTTTGACAGTACGACTCTGCAGAATCCTGACCCTGGCTCAATGCGAACAGGGCTTTCTCAGCTTGATCAATAGCATTAGGTTCATCATACAACAACCCCAAGGCTTGAAAAAATGCGTCCACATTAGTTAGAATAGGATCACCAGGTGTCAAAGAAAATGCCCAATCCTGGGGATCGCCGCGCAGCAAAGAGATGACAATTTTAACCTGCTGCGCAGTGCTCCCCGATGAGTTAGGCTTCAAGGCAAGAAATAATTTACAATTATTCTTAAAATTCAAAAATTTAGACAGATCCCCAAAAAACACATCAGGAGTAGGAATCTTTGGTTCAGCAGCATGTGAATGAGCAAGATAGGCGGAAATTCCCCGCACTTCAGCAGTGAGCTGCTCCACACGATCAGACAATTGCTTAATCTCCATTAAGAAAAAAAAATTCCTCCTATGGCCCCAGAGAAAAAGAGGAAAAGATATACTTAAAAAAATTCTGACACTTTTTTTTTTTTTTTTTTTACAATTCTTTCCTGCTATTGAGTACCCTAGAATCTGCAGTATGGCTGGTGATTCTGTTATGAATGAGTCACCGGAGGAGGAAAAAACAAAAATACAAGCTAAGTCCAGAAAGCTGGAGAGGTTGGTAGCTAGCGGATTGCAGACCCCTGATCCTATTCACAACAACTAACAGTAGCCGTGGAGCGTTCCTACGGTGGTCTTAGATGCCTCGTCACAGCCAGAGAACTAAATAAGCCTAAAGAAAGAAAGGGGAAATCTAAACTGCCCCAGAGCAGACCCCAAAGCAGTAGACAGCCCCCAACATGTATTGATGGTGAAAACAGATGAAAACACAAACAGAAAGACAGGCAGAGCAAACGATGGGGCCCAACTAACTAGATAGGAAAGGACAGAAAAGATGCTGGCTGCAATCTGCAAAAACCCTTCCAAAAATGTCCCAACACGTCTGATAGGAAAAACAGCCCTGAAGTCACTAGACTTCAAAATCCCTATATCAGCACTCCGATATATTCTGAAGACAGAGCAAAAGAGAATTAACCGATCAGGAACAAAAATGGAAATTCAGCAAAGCCCCAGCCGGGGCTGGCTGAACACAAAACTAAGCAAATCAGACAAAATCTCATGGAACAATAACAGAGCAAAAACTTAGCTTTAGAAGACAGGAACTGAACTGGAGGCCAGAGCTCAGAGCAGAGAAATCACCAGCAACCCTACAGGATGTCGGCTGCCTTATATCCACTCAGAGATTCCGGATGTCCAATCGCAATCCACCTGTTCAGGTGACAGGTTTCTCCCATCCAAATCAGTTTCACCACCTCCTTTCACCAGCAGAGGGAGTTCATCGGACATCAAAGGTGAACGAGAAAATGAGCTCATAACACAGGCCCATCCTGATCGGCCTGGTGGCATGGATGAGGATTTGGTGACCCCTCCTCAAGGGGGGGGTACTGTTGTGAACTCATTTTCTGGTCTGCCTCTGGTTTCTGGTGAGGGAGCTGGTTGTGCTGACAGAGAAGTTGTGAGTTCTCTTTCCGGGCTCCCTCTGGTGGTGGCAGGAGGTAGTGAAGCTGATCTAATTAACAGATACCTGCCACCTGATAATGAGGAAGAGGATTGAACATCTGGAGTCTCAGAATGGATTTAAGACAGCCGACTCCCTATTCCCATGCTGGTGATTTTTTCCTGCCTCCTGAGGTCTTAGTTTCCAGCTCAGTTCCTGCCTTCTCAAGCTAATTTGTTCTCTGCTTATGTTCTCATTTGATTTGGTTTGGTCTATTCAGTTTTTTGTGCGGTCAGCCAGCCCCACTGGGGCTGTGCTGAATTTCCACTCTTATGTCATTGTATGTGCTAGTTTGCATTTTGTCCCTTATTAGATTGGCCTCTTTTTGCTCTGTTCTCAGAATATGCCAGTGTGCTGATATAGTGGGAGTAGTCTAGTGACTTTAGCGTATTTTTTGCTATCAGAAGTGTTTGACATTTTTGCAGGTTTTTTTGGCGTGATTGCAGACAGTATCTTTCCTTTCCTGTCCTTTCTAGTTAGTGTGGGCCCCATCATTTGCTCAGCCTATTTTCCTACCTGTGTTTGTGCTTTCATCTTGTCTCACCGTCAATACATGTGTGGGGGCTGTCTATTCCTTTGGGGTCTGCTCTGGGGCAGTTTTAGATTTCCCCTTTTCTTGCTTTAGGCTTATTTAGTCCTCCGGCTGTGATGAGGCGTCTAGAATCATCGTAGGTACGCTCCACGGCTGCTGTTAGTTGTGTGGTTAGGATCAGGGGTCTGCAATCCACGTAGTTACCAACCTCTCTGTTTTTTTGTGACTTAGCTTGGTCTTGTTTTCCTCCTCGGTGACCCATTCATAACAGGAGGGGTTATTGTCATGATCTCAGTGCAGGTTTGACTCGCACACGTGGGGTTAATGTCTGGAACCAGTGCTGATGACTGGCATTTCTAGGGTTAAAGGTTGTGATCCCGGTGTAGGCTTACCTGCTCACCTGGGGCTATGATTGTGGCCTCTCCCTGGTTCTGGGAGAGGCTTCTTATAGCCTCAGGATGCTCCCATCCCTGTCATTTATACTCTTGCCCTTGGCATAGTGTGGTGACCCCTGAGCGTGTTTTTGCTGTGTTCTGGTTGCTTGATAATCTGTGTATGACTCTGTGTGTTCTCTGGATATTGCTTTGGATTCTGCTTGGTACCTTCTATGTCTGTTTGGTTTTGACTGCTGCTTGGCCCTGACTATCCGCTCTGTCTCATCCTTGGTACGTTACGGCTATCTCTGTGTATGAACCCCGTTTTGCCTGTCTCTGAGTAATTCTGTATAGTGTCTTTCCATCTCACTAAGCAGGACGCTAAGCCCCGCCCCCTTGCAGTCACATGACCGTAGGTCCCGTGTCTGCTTGCTAAACTTCAGCATCCACAGGTCCTGTGCATCGGTACTTTCTGGCTGTACCTGACCCCGGTACCCCTACAGTGCGGGTGAGTCCCTGCTCAGTGGAGGCTGCACACCGGCGCTGACAGGATCCTGACACTCAGGACACGCGCACTGGCTCAGTGAGCAAGTACAGTGCGGTGTTCCTGACATAACTGACCATTAAGTTTTTTTTTTGTGTTTTTTTTCTCTGCTGAGAAATATGGATCCCATACAATCTCTTGCTGAACAAATGAAAAATCTGAGTCAGATGTTTCAGGGTTTATCTCTGGAGCAGCAAGCTCTGGCTCGTTCTCAGCAGCAGGTTTCTGAGACAGTGCGGGGGGCTTTAGCTACTGGGTCTCTGGGGGCTGGGGCGAGTGATGTTGTTTTGGTGTCCCCAGAACCACCTGTTAAACTGCCTGATTTTTTTTCTGGGAACAAAAAGGAGTTCAGGGTCGTCATGGAGGGGTGCAAACTCTTCTTTAGTTTGAGGCCACGTTCCTCTGGGGACGAAAGTCAGAAGGTAGGGGTCATTATGTCTCTGTTAAGAGGGTCCCCACAAGCTTGGGCTTTCTCCCTTCCTCCCACTGCCCCTGAGAGAGTGTCTGTGAATGCGGTTTTTGAGGCCCTCTGGCACATATATGATGAGCCGGACCGAGTGCGATTGGCAGAGGACATGGTGATGAGTGTCTGTCAGGGGAAACACTCGGCTGAGTGGTTTTGCACAGAATTCTGCCGCTGGGCCGCAGAGGTCTCTTGGGACGCTGCTGCACTCCGAGGACTCTTTCGCAGAGGCTTGTCCGAGCGGTTACAGGATGCCTTGGCATTACATCCCCCACCTAACTCTCGAGGACGCCATGACCGAGACCGTCCAGATGGGCTGCGGGCCAGGGGGGTGATGCAGGCGGAGACTCCATTGTTCCCTAGTGGAAAAGAGACTGTTTCTGTACCCATGGACGTAGGGGCTCTCTCCCTGAAGGAAAAGGAGAGACAACGCCGGAGAGAAAAGCAGTTATCCTTCTATGGTGGTAAAACGGGACATTGGAAAAGGGAGTGTCCTGATTGTCCATCCTCAACCCGGTCGACGGGAAATGACTAGGTCTGGGTAGTCAGCGGGGAGACTACTCAGACCCTCAGGTACCCTTTTCCTCGTTTTCTAAGGTGTTGCTTCATGTGGAACTGTTAGTGGACGATTGTTTTCCCTCTACAGCTTTCGTGGACTGCGGATCATCCATCAATCTCATTGACTCCCAATTGGTCACACGCTGTAAGATAGGGACAGTTAGACTTAAGGTTCCGATCAAAGTGGTGGCCATTGACTCCTTCCCCCTCACTAAAGAGGGAATTCTCTTTATGTCTGACTTGTTTTCACTCAAAGTGGGCGCTACCCATGTGGAAAAATTAAGTTGTTTGGTTCTAGACAATCTACCAGCAGGATTGGTGTTGGGCATGCCCTGGTTACAATGCCATAACCCAGTCATTAACTGGAAAACGGGGGAGATTGTTCAGTGGGGGTTTAATGATTCGATGTTATGTGATAAGTCTGCACTATTGGTTGAACCTGTTAATATCTGTATCTGTGTCATCTGTCGAGCTGGAAGGTATTCCGGAGTACCTGAAAGAATTCGAATATGTGTTCTCTGAAAGCGAGGCCGAGACGTTGCTGCCACATAGACCCTTTGACTGCGCTATCGAGTTAGTCCCGGGGGCTAAATTGCCTAAAGCCCGTCTGTTTAATTTATCTGGCCCTGAGCGCTTGGCCATGAAAGATTACATTGCTGAGAGTCTTCGCAAAGGACACATACGTCCCTCAGTCTCACCTGTGGCGGCAGGGTTTTTTTGTTAAGAAAAAAGATGGTAGTTTACGTCCCTGCCTCGATTTTCGTGAGCTGAACAAGATTACTGTACGAAATACGTACCCCCTTCCGTTGATTCCCGATTTGTGTAACCAACTTTCAGGGGCAAAATGGTTCTCCAAACTGGATCTTCGGGGGGCATATAATTTGATAAGGGTCCGGGAGGGGGATGAATGGAAAACCGCGTTTCTCACGACCGAGGGACTGTTTGAAAATTTAGTCATGCCGTTTGGTCTTACCAATGCCCCAGCCATATTTCAGAATTTCATCAACATGGCATTCTCGGATCTCATTGGTCGTTTTGTTGTCATTTACTTAGACGATATTCTGATATACTCACACGACAGTCAATCTCATCTGAATCATGTACGGACCGTTCTCCAAAGACTGAGGGAAAATCATCTGTATGCCAAATTGGAGAAATGTGTGTTTTTTGTTCAAGAATTGTCTTTTTTGGGACTAACTGTGTCCTGTGAGGGTTTTCGCATGGACCCTAAGAAGGTGCAGGCCATTGCAGATTGGGTGCAACCCCGAGACCTTATGGGTCTTCAGCGCTTCTTGGGGTTCGCCAATTATTACCGCAAATTTATTCGGGGGTTTTCACAGGTGGTCAAACCACTCACAGATCTTACTTGTAAAGGTGCGGATGTGAGAAACTGGTCCTCGCTCGCAAAAGAGGCCTTTGCGACCCTGAAAAGAAGCTTTATGTCTACTCCTGTGTTAGTACAGCCAGATCCGTCCAAACCATTCGTCGTGGAAGTGGACGCCTCTGAGGTGGGGGTGGGGGCGGTGTTGTCCCAAGGGCCTGCCACTCTAACCAACCTCAGACCATGTGCTTTCTTTTCCAAGAAGTTCTCTGCTGCGGAAAGATATTACGACGTAGGCAATAGAGAGCTTCTTGCGGTCAAATTGGCATTTGATGAATGGTGCACTTTTTGGAGGGGGCCAGTCACCCGGTTACGGTGATCACGGATCACAAAAATTTGTCATACATTGAGTCTGCTAAAAGACTAACGCCCAGACAGGCCCGTTGGTCACTTTTTTTTCCCATTTTCAGTTTACGATTACATTTCGTCCAGGGTCTAAGAATGTCAAGGCTGACGCCTTATCGCGCAGTTTCCAGCCGGTGTCGCCCCCTGAGCCACCGTCCTCCATTCTTCACCCTGGGGTTGTGATAGCAGAGGTTTCATCTGAATTGGAACGGGAGATTCAGGGGGCCCAGTCGCGGGCCCCGGCGGCCAAGCCGGAGGGGAAGTTGTTTGTCCCAGAGCAACTTCGCCTGAAACTCTTGCAGGAGTTCCATGAATCCAAGCTGAGTGCTCACCCTGGTATTTCAGCCACACGTCTGGCGGTGGCTAGGATCTTTTGGTGGCCTACCCTTGGTTCGGACATAAAAAAGTTCATTGCTGGTTGTGGGGTCTGTGCTCGTTCTAAAAGCTCTCATAGCCGGCCGGCAGGGGAGCTGATGCCCTTGGCAGTACCCGAAAGACCGTGGACTCACTTATCCATGGATTTTGTTACCAATCTCCCTCCATCTAAGGGTAATACAGTGGTATGGGTAGTGGTGGACAGGTTTTCTAAGCAGGTTCATTTTGTACTCCTGTCCGCACTACCGTCAGCTGAGACGTTGTCCAGGTTGTTTGTGCAGCATGTGATCCGGTTGCATGGGGGTACCCCTGAATGTGGTGTCTGATCGTGGTGTGCAGTTTGTGGCTAAGTTTTGGCGTGCTTTCTGCAAAAAATTAGGGATGTCTCTGTCCTTTTCGTCTGCATACCATCCTGAGAGCAATGGTCAGACGGAGCGCACTAACCAGTCCCTGGAACAGATCCTCAGGTGTATAACCTCTGCTAGACAGAATGACTGGTGCGATGCACTGCCGTTGGCTGAATTTGCCTTCAATAGTCGGGTGAGTCAATCCACGGGTATGACTCCTTTTTTGATCAATTATGGGTTCAGTCCTCATTTTGGTGAGTTTTCTCGTCTGGACTCGGGGTGTCCCGGGGCTGAGGGCTCTGTTCAGTGATTACAGAATACGTGGGCAGAAGTTCAGCAGAGTATATCTAGGTCTCGGGGCAGGTATAAGTTTTTCGCGGACAGGAAACGAACACCAGGGCCCAAGTTTCAGGTTGGAGACAAGGTTTGGCTCTCCACTCGAAACATTAAGTTGAAGGTTCCTTCAGCCAAGTTGGGGCCCAAATTCATTGGCCCATACAAGATTGTGGAAAAAATCAATCCAGTGGCGTATAGGCTGTGCTTTCCACCCTCTTTCAGATCCCTAACGTCTTCCACAAATCTCTACTGAAACCTTTTGAAGCAGTCCGGGGAGACTCGGAGTCTGCTGCTTCTCCTGTTTTGGTCGAGGGTCAGGGACATTAAATTACCCCCATCCCCACTCCAAATGCCTCCACACATTAAATAACCCCCATCCCCACTCTAAATCTCTCCCACACAATAAATAACCCCCATCCCCATGCCAATTCCTCCCACACATTAAGTACTAAGTACCCCCATCCCCACTCTAATTCCCCCCACACATAAAGTGCCCCCATCCCCACTCTAAATCCCCCCACACATTAAATAACCCTCCATCCCCACTCTAAATCCCCCCCACACATAACATGCCCCCATCCCCACTCTAAATCCCCCCCACTTTATGCATCCCCCTTATTCTTTGGTGGTTTCTTCAGCTCCAGAGTGGAGCACGCTTACCACCAGTGTCCTGGGCTCCGGCGAGTGACGTCAGCAGCGTGTTCAGAGCTTCAATTGTACTGGTGTCTGTATAGACGGCAGTACAATTCATCCCTGGTAGCCGGCGCACGGCAGCTTCTCTGCGTCAGCTGTCAGTTTGACAGCTGACACAAAGAATGGCCGACTTCCAGGCTGGGGGGCGGCAGAATGCAGCAGCCAGGGGAGACACTGCGGACCGCCGCATTAGGCGGCCCGACTGCTCCCCCCCTACCAGCTGTGCCTGGGGCACATGCCCTTGCTGCCCCCCCTGGATACGCCTTTGCATACACCTTCCATGCTTCCAACACTGATAGTGAGAGAGAGGATTCCACCTTCCTTTATTTTTCCTCCTCAAGTGATAACGAACTGCCACGCAGACTCCCCAGAATAGAAAATGTTCTCACTGTTAGTGACCCCCTATGGATCTCACCTCCCTAAAATTATGAGCCACAGATTCCTGATTTTGTGGCGCAATTAGGAATCCAATTTGACACTAGCGGCCTAACAGAAATGTTCTTTTTCAAAGTATTTTTCTCTGACAATTTTGTAGATGTCATGTTGTCCCAGACAAATTTGTACACCCAATAATTTTTGACCCTAAATCCAACTTCATCATTTGCCAAGCAGACATCTGTAGACACCATAGAAATGATGACGTATTGGCGCCTTGGCTTTTTCATGGGGATAGTGAAAAAGTCAGAAATTCGGCAATATTAGAGTGGACCTTCGCCGAATTGATTGGGACAATGTCCTCAAAAATAGGAGCACAGAAAATAAATGGGAAATATTTAAATCAGTTTTACACACCCACTGCGAGCTAGCCATACCGTACAGAAATAAAATGGCTAGGAACAGTAGAACACCAATGTGGCTAAATAAGGATGTAAAAAGGGCAATAAATAACAAGAACAAGGCATTTAGGAAGCTAAAACAAGAAGGCAATGGAGAAACATTAAAAAGTTATAGAGAAAAAAATAAAATGTGTAAAAAACAAATACATTTAGCAAAAGTGGAAACTGAGAGACTCATTGCTAAGGAAAGTAAAACAAACCTCAAACTATTCTTTAATTATATAAACAGTAAAAAGATTAAAATTGATGGTGTCGGCCCTTTAAAGAACAATGAGGGTGAAATCATAGAGAGCGATGTGGGAAAAGCAAATGTTTTAAATACTTTTTCTCAACATGGTTCACACAGGAAAACAATTTGCCAGGGGAAATGCAGAGTGATAATGTAAACTCCCCATTAAGTATTACCTTCCTAACCCAGGAAGAAGTGCAGAACCACCTTAGTAAGATTAAAATTGACAATCACCACGCCCTGATGGCATTCACCCTCGGGTATTAAGGGAGTTAAGTAATGTGATAGACAGGCCTCTATTCCTCATACTTAAAGACTCTATAGAAACAGGGTCTGTTCCTTTTGATTGGCGGCAAGCAAATGTGGTACCAATATTCAAAAAGGGGTGTAAAAGGGAACCTGGAAATTATAGGCCGGTAAGCTTAACATCTGTTGTGGGTAAAATTTTTGAAGGGTTTCTAAGGGATACCATTATGGAATATCTCAATGTTAATAAATGTTTAACTCCATATCAACATGGATTTATGAAGGATCGCTCCTGTCAAACTAACCTGATCAGCTTCTATGAGGATGTAAGCTCTCAAATGGACCAAGGAGAATCATTGGATGTCATTATCTCGACTTCTCTAAAGCATTTGACACTGTCCCACATAAAAGATTGGTAAGTAAGATGAGAAAGCTTGGGCTAGGGGAAAATGTGTGTAGATGGGTAGGTTGCTGGCTTAGTGATAGAAAACAAAGAGTGGTTATTAATGGGGCATACTCAGATTGGGCCAGGGTTACTAGTGGGGTACCACAGGGTTCTGTATTGGGCCCCCTACTATTTAATATATTTATTAATGATCTAGTGGCTGGCTTACATAGTAAAATATCAGTATTTGCAGATGATACAAAACTATGTAAGGTAGTTAACACAAAGGAGGACAGTTTGCAACTACAGACAGATTTGAGTAAATTGGAGAATTGGGCTGAAAAATGGCAAATGAGGTTTAACACAGATAAGTGTAAAGTTATGCACATGGGAAGGAGAAACAGATGCTACAATTACTTACTAAATGGGAAACTGCTGGGGAAATCAGACATAGAAAAGACTTAGGCATCTTAGTCAATAAGAAGCTAAATTGGAGTGCCCAGTATCAGGCAGCTGCCACCAAAGCAAATAGGGTCATGGGATGCATTAGAAGAGGTCTGGGGACACGAGATGAAAACATAATTCTCCCTCCGTACAAATCACGCGTCAGACCACACTTGGAGTATTTTGTGCAATTTTGGACGCCGGTGCTCAAGAAAGACATTACTGAACTTGAAAGGGTTCAAAGGCGGGCTACTAAAATGATAAATGGAGTTGGTTCACTACAATACCCAGAAAGGTTATCAAAATTAGGTCTATTTACTCTAGAAAAGAGAAGACTTAGGGGAGACTTAATATATATGTACAAGTAGATCAGAGGGCAATACAGAGATCTCTCCAAAGAACTGTTTGTACCAAGGACTGTGACAAGAACAAGGGGGCATTCTCTTCATTTGGAGGAAAGACAATTTCTGCACCAGCATAGAAGAGGGTTCTTCACGGTAAGAGCAGTGAGGCTCTGGAATTCTCTTCCTGAGGAAGTGGTGATGGCCAACTCACTGAATGAATTTAAGAAAGGAATGGATGCTTTTCTTGTGAGTAACAGTATAGAAGGTTAAGAATAACAGAATATTATAGGTAGATGGTTGAGCCAGCTTAGGGGAAGGAACTTTTTTCCCTATGGAGAAAATTGGCTTCTACTCTGTGGGTTTTTTGCCTTCCCCAGGATCAACAATGCAGAACAGCTGCACTAAAAATAGGCTGAATTTGATGGACATAAGGTCTTCCTTCAGCCTTCAAAACTATGTTACTATGTTATATAACACTCCACTGTTCCGCATGGCTATGCCCCGGACACGCTTTGAGGAAGACCACAAATTTTTGCATTACAATTATAATGTACTCCCTGAGATGACACCAACTTTGAGCGACTTTTTAAAGTTCGGTCGATAATTGATCACTACAGCATCAAGTTTGATGAAGTGTTCATTCCCCTAAGAGACATCTGCATAGACGAGTCCCTAATACATTTCAAGGGGAGGCTCAAATTCCAGCAATACCTGCCCAGTAAGAGGGCCAGGTATGAAATTAAACACTATAAGCTGTGTGAGAGTACCATAGGTTACACCCAGGGGTTTAGGGTTTATGAAGGGAAGGACACCCAGATTCAACCCCCTAAATGCCTCCCTGTCCTGAGAGTGAGTGGGAAAATTGTGTGGGAATTAGTGCACCCACTGCTGGATCAAGATTATCACCTCTATATAGATAACTTTATACTAGCATCTCTCTCTGCCAGAGCTACTGCAGCTTGTGATACTGTGTGCAAAAATCAGAGAGGAGTCGCTAGTATGCTAATTGGGCAGTTCCTTAGAAAGGGTGGGAGCAGAGTCCAATGTAGGGACAACATGCTGGTGGTCAAGGACAAGAAGGATGTCCTTTTCTTAACCACCATACATGATTATAGCAGCATCCCCACCACTTTACAAGGTTCCTCTAAACAGGGGGAGTTGATCTACCTGATCAAGTCCTCCAGTCCTACAGTGCCATATGAAAATCTGAGGTGTGGTACAAGAAGCTAGCCATGCACACTGTACAGATGGCATCGTATAACACTTTTGTCCTATCACTAAGTGCATGTGATATGGGGACCTTCCTTCAGTTCCAGGAGGTAGTGATCAAGGTCCTAATTATTGGAAGTCAGGAAGGAGCGGATTCCAGTACTTCAGGAACTGAAGGTGCCTGTGTTGTACGAAGGCAACATTTCTTTGGTGAGGTCTCTTAAATTGCAAAGAGAGGAAGGTCACAAAAAAAAGGTGCAAAGTGTGTTACAGAAGTGGAATTTGAAAGGACACCTTCAATGAAAAACTTGCTCTGTGTATGAAAGATTGTTTCAGAGTCTACCATTCATCATTGGACTGCTACATTTATTTCTGATTTAAACAACTCACATATGCCATCCTGATGCACTCCACACAACTCACGTATGCCAACCTGATGGACTCTACACAACTTTCGTATGCCAACCTGATGCACTCTACACTACCCATGTACAGTATGCCAACGTAATGCACTCTACACAGCTTACATATGCCAACCTGATGCAATCTACACAACTTACGTACGTCAACCTGATGCATTCTACACAACTCACGTATGTCAACCTGATGCACTCTACATGACTCACGTATGTCAGCTTGATGCACTCTACACAAGTCACTTATGCCAATCTAATCCACTCTACAGAACTCACATATGCTAACCTGATGCAATCTACACAACTTACGTTGACGTTTTTCTCCACATACGGGGTATTGATGTACTCAGAAGAAATATGCATAACAATTTTTTGGGTCCATTTTCTTATGTTACACTTGTGAAAATTAAAAATTTGGGGCTCAAACAACATTTTCGTGAAAAAATTTAGATTTTTTTAATTTTCCCCAATCAACATTATAAACTTTTGTGAGGCACCCAGGAGTTCAAGGTGCTTACCACACATTTGTATAAATTCAATGAGAGGTCTAGTTTCCAAAATGGGGTCACTTGTGGGGGGTTTCCACTGTTTACGCACGTCAGAGGCTCTCCAAACGCGACATGGCGTGCACTCTCGATTCCAGCCAATTTTGCATTCAAAAAGTCAAACTGTGCTCCTTCCCTTCTGAGCCATGCCATGTGTCATAACTCAGGACGGGATGGTTCTGCTTCCATCCCTCAGGTCAGGGTTAATGCTAGTTCGCCTCTCTTTGGTTCTGGGGCAGCTATTTAATGCTGGTTGTTCCTGGGTCTGGTGTCAGTGATGCTTCCATTTTACTCGGCTAGTGTAGTTGACCCAGGTTACTCAGTTAACTATCGTTCCTCTGTATGCGTGTGCTTATCTGTGTATGACCCGGCTTGTTACTTGACTCGTTCCTGTCTCCTTTTCTGTACTGTCCTGACTTCTCTGGTTTCTGACACTCGGCTCCCCTCCTGGCCATTCTCCTGTCCTGCCCTTTGGATAATGTGCTCCCTCCCTGCCTCTGACTCCTGGCTCATTATTGACCTCTCTCTTGTCTCACCCTTCGACTCCTGCTATCCCTGTCTGGCTTCCAACCTTCTGCTCGCTCCTGACTACGTCCCCGTTACTACATCCAGTCGGCTCCCGTTCCATCGCATGGTTGGCTCTGCCCCCATCGTTCCCTCTGACCTTGCACGTCCAGCTGGGCTCCAGTTTGGTGTGAATGGCACCTTGCGGTGCTCTCACTACTCCCTTGCTGACCCTTGCAACAGTGAAATCACAATTCCCACAAGTTGGTCATCCCCAGAGGAGTGAGGACGAAGTTTAAAATACAGTTTACAAGCTTCTTCAAATATAAATAACCTGTCCCTACCTCCTGAAAACCTGTCCGGGAGGGAAATTTTGGGTTCAAGCTGGACTGGCTCACCCACAGAGTCCCCCACAGTAGGAGTCTGTGGCCTCTGCTATTGCTGCTGAACTTTAGAATGTAGGTTGGTCACCTCCAATGACAACCTCTGTAGGTGCTCTGCCAGCAAAGAAATGGGAACCATGAACCAGAAAAAAACCCACATCAAAAAAACACACAAAAAGAACAAGTGTCAGTTAGTTTTTTTTTCTTTTGCAAAAGTGTACGGCTGGTGATAATGTCATGCTGGGTGAAGGATAAGTAAGTGCACAATAACGGGGAGATGGAGGGGGAGCCCAAACACTAGGGAAGTTGGGAGTGGAGACCCCTAGGCAGATCTAAAATCAACCTATCTGCCCTAACCATCTCTATATAGGTTCTGCACCTATCACTGAGCAGGAGCCTAATCCCTGCCTAACCCTAGTGAGAGGCCCTGGTTGGGGATGGGATGGGATGTGCACTAATCAGTCCCCACTACAACTAAAGACAGAGAGGGTAGACGAATGAGGGGAACACTTAGCTTGAGAAGACAACCGAGATGTCACACAGCAATCCTCCAAGAGTCCTCTGAGAAGGAACTAACCGACTGTTAGTACTTTCAACTAAACAGACAAGTAAGAGCTAACACCAGCACCACGCTGCAGCAATTGAATGTATTTAAACCTACAGCACAGGTGTGTAATTAGCAGCAGAAGGCGGAGGTAACTGTTGAGTTCTAGATAGAGAAGGAAATCGTTCCATAACAGAGATGAAAAAATCAAGAAGGTGCTTGAGCTAATCGCAAAGACCTTCTACAGCTGAATCCAGGATGACTGTCTGTCACATATGACACACCCGTGACACCTTGTCAAAAATGTTGTTTGTGAAAAAATGTTATATTTTTTCTTTCCACATTGCTTTTATTCCTGTGAAGCACATGAAGGGTTAATAAACATCTTGAATGTGGTTTTCAGCACTTTGAGGGGCGCAGTTTTTAGAATGAAGTCACTTTGGGGTATTTTCTGCCATGCGGGCCCCTCAAAGTCATTTCAAATGTGATGTAGTTTGTGAAAAAATTATTTTGTAAATTTTATTGGAAAATTTTAAAATTTCTGATCAACTTTTAACCCCTCTAGCTTCCTATAAAAAAAAGTTTCCAAAATTGTGCTGATGTAAAGTAGTCATGTGGGAAAAGTTATTTATTAACTATACTGTGTGACATGACTCTGGTTTAAAGACATAAAAATGAAAACTTTAAAAAAAGCGACATTTTCAAAATATTTGCCAAATTTCCAATATTTTCGCAAACAAGCACAAATCATATTGACCAAATTTTACCAATATCATGATGCACAATGTGTCATACAAAACAATGTTAGAATCACCAGGATCCACTGAAGCATTCCAGAGTTATTACCACATAAATTGACAATGGTCAGAATTGTAAAATTTGGTCTGATCATGAAGGTGAAAACAGGCTAGGGGGTGAAGGGGTTAACTATGCATGTCTGTTTTTTTTTTTGCATATTTGTTTTACTGGTCCAATTTGGCAACTGTTCATGGTACATCTATACTGCAGCATGCTGCCACATTTTGCTTTCTGTACATATATCTACTTAGCATTTCTTATCTCGTCTTTTTTGGCATGGGTTGAATAATTGGGGTTGAAAAGTTTGTAAAAACTTTATTTGCAGTGTTGTACAAAATGTATGGTAAATGAGAACAAAGTAACAATGGATGAGGTAGTGTATAAAAAAAACCTTTACCACAGTTAAGAATGTGGGAGCCACCAACAGCATCAAAAACCCCACCATCATGGCTCCAGACAGTAATACTACCAAATGCAGACCACAGTTGGCCTTCTTTGTTTTCAGCAAGTGTATTAGTGAAGTGGAAGCAAATGCCGTTATGAAATATATAACACATCACTCATTTCAGCCACAGCAGAATTATCTTATCTCTAACAGTTTGAGTTAGTATTCTTCATAGTTGACTAAGGTGGATAATTTTTGGACTGTTTTTCTCATTTAAAAAAACATGAATTACAGTGGGGCAAAAAAGTATTTAGTCAGTCAGCAATAGTGCAAGTTCCACCACTTAAAAAGATGAGAGGCGTCTGTAATTTACATCATAGGTAGACCTCAACTATGGGAGACAAACTGAGAAAAAAAAATCCAGAAAATCACATTGTCTTGTTTTTTTTTCATTTTATTTGCATATTATGGTGGAAAATAAGTATTTGGTCAGAAACAAGCAATCAAGATTTCTGGCTCTCACAGACCTGTAACTTCTTCTTTAAGAGTCTCCTCTTTCCTCCACTCATTACCTGTAGTAATGGCACCTGTTTAAACTTGTTATCAGTATAAAAAGACACCTGTGCACACCCTCAAACTGTCTGACTCCAAACTCCACTATGGTGAAGACCAAAGAGCTGTCAAAGGACACCAGAAACAAAATTGTAGCCCTGCACCAGGCTGGGAAGACTGAATCTGCAATAGCCAACCAGCTTGGAGTGAAGAAATCAACTGTGGGAGCAATAATTAGAAAATGGAAGACATACAAGACCACTGATAATCTCCCTCGATCTGGTGCTCCACGCAAAATCCCACCCCGTGGGGTCAGAATGATCACAAGAACGGTGAGCAAAAATCCCAGAACCATGCGGGGGGACCTAGTGAATGAACTGCAGAGAGCTGGGACCAATGTAACAAGGCCTACCATAAGTAACACACTACGCCACCATGGACTCAGATCCTGCAGTGCCAGACGTGTCCCACTGCTTAAGCCTGTACATGTCCGGGCCCGTCTGAAGTTTGCTAGAGAGCATTTGGATGATCCAGAGGAGTTTTGGGAGAATGTCCTATGGTCTGATGAAACCAAACTGGAACTGTTTGGTAGAAACACAACTTGTCGTGTTTGGAGGAAAAAGAATACTGAGTTGCATCCATCAAACACCTTACCTACTGTAAAGCATGGTGGTGGAAACATCATGCTTTGGGGCTGTTTCTCTGCAAAGGGGCCAGGACGACTGATCCGGGTACATGAAAGAATGAATGGGGCCATGTATCGTGAGATTTTGAGTGCAAACCTCCTTCCATCAGCAAGGGCATTGAATATGAAACGTGGCTGGGTCTTTCAACATGACAGTGATCCAAAGCACACCGCCAGGGCAATGAAGGAGTGGCTTCGTAAGAAGCATTTCAAGGTCCTGGAGTGGCCTAGCCAGTCTCCAGATCTCAACCCTATAGAAAACCTTTGGAGGGAGTTGAAAGTCCGTGTTGCCAAGCGAAAAGCCAAAAACATCACTGCTCTAGAGGAGATCTGCATGGAGGAATGGGCCAACATACCAACAATAGTGTGTGGCAACCTTGTGAAGACTTACAGAAAACGTTTGACCTCTGTCATTGCCAACAAAGGATATATCACAAAGTATTGAGATGAAATTTTGTTTCTGACCAAATACTTATTTTCCACCATAATATGCAAATAAAATGAAAAAAAAACAGACAATGTGATTTTCTGGATTTTTTTTTCTCAGTTTGTCTCCCATAGTTGAGGTCTACCTATGATGTAAATTACAGACGCCTCTCATCTTTTTAAGTGGTGGAACTTGCACTATTGCTGACTGACTAAATACTTTTTTGCCCCACTGTATGTGGTCAGTGCACTGTGCAATTAAATGGACCAGGTTGCCATACGTTTCTATCATATCACTTCTATCCCTTTAATATTACTAAAGCTGAGTTTGCTTTAAAGAGATTGAAAGAGGTTGAATACAGTCCTATGAGACCTCCCTCAGTATGCTATACACATCTTATTTTGCCTCGAATCAAATGTTTGTGAAAAATTCTCTGAACCTGGCAAATTCAAATTTAAAAAATTTCGATTATCTCTAGAAGACAGCGCTAAGAAATGTCAGAGGGAAAACTCTGTAATAGTTATATATTAGTAAGTGCCACTAAATCATGTCCCCAACACATTTGTTAAAATATAAATATAGTGGCCAACTTCTTAAATTACAGTACATGCATATATACAGCATACAATGTGTTTGTCACAACCCAAGATAATTTCTCCATGCCTTGCTAAGGAACAATAAAGTTGTGATAAAATAAATTCTTGATTGTGCATATGTAGATATGACGTGTAGGCGGAATCTATACAGCGGACCCAACAAGAAGCCCCTGCTGAGCATTTTGCACAACATACAAAAGTGCTACAGCCATTGGTCTTTCCTGGGAAGGCAGCTGTTTCCATTGCATAGACCTACATATAACAGGCATTTAACTTCCGTCCAGGACAGGATTTCCTCCTGTCTGTGGTTAAGCTGGTTGATTTTATGCTTGTTTTTCTGCAGGACTCTGTAGTTGAAACGGCTGCTTGTGTCCAAGAAATCCGCTCATTTTCTCGAAGAAGAATTGAGCCAAAACCCTTCTATTCTTCATAGTTAAAACATTAAAATATTAATTTAACTAATCATATATTTATAGCATGTAAATAAGTAGTAAAGTACAAAATGCGTGTTTCAAATAAAAGATAAAAAATAACCTCCTACTACAGGATTTAAGTATACTGGATTTGTATTTTGAATAGTTCAATCACACTTTTAAATTCATAAATTTACCCCAAAAGATCTGAATTGTGAACTGACTTATTGGTGTGTGCATCTTTCCAAAGTATTGAACTCGTCCTTTTTTCTGTAGAATTCTATATCTCTGCATAGCATGTGTATACAGAAATAATGCCATTAAACATTTCCTTTATATTTATAGAAAAATATATATTAGAGGAATGTTTTATGCATATCCTGTAGAAGAGAAGCGGACAACTGCTGAAGTACTCTAATCTGATGCCAGTCACACTCCATAAATGTTGGACTTCAAGTCTTGTGCCTGATGGTGTTTTGTGTAATGCTTAAGTGACTAAGCAGTGAGTCATGACTCTGTTCAGTACAAGTGCTCATGAGTAAGGGTGAATCATAATTCAAAACTTAAAACCAATTGTATATTTATTTGCACGTTTTAGATGAATATTTAAGTGGGAAATGGAAAGGATGCCATAGCAGGGGTGTGTGCAGTTTAAAGAATCATCTCTGCAAACGTTAATATATTTTGCTTTATTGACTCTTTCACGTCTAATGCCTAAATTAATTCCCTAAGTCTTTTTCAAACACTACTACTATAGATTCTCAAAGCCTTACTCCAGCGTTTGTTTTTTTTTATTGCAGCGCTGCAGTGGTGCTACTAATGTAAGTTCCCTGGGTCTACCCCTATACTTACTAGTTGCTGTCTTAAGGTACTGTCACACTAAGAGATATCGCTAGCAATATCGCTATAACTTGTGACGTTATAGCGATATTGCTAGCGACATCGCTGTGTCTGATACTTACCTACAACCCGCTCCCCCGCTGGTTATCGCTGATCGAGCGAGAACAGGCTTTGACTGTTTCTCGTCGTCAGCTTCCTACGGCGTTCCTGCTGTGACGACGAGCGACGCGTGGAGCCGGGCGGGAGGACGCAGGATCGCCTGGTGTGACAGGTAAGTAGCGACCCCCGTCCCCAGCGATGTCGCTAGTGAGATCTGCCTGTGTGGCAGCTCACTAGCGACCACTTAGCGATGTACCAGCGATCCTGACCACGTCATATCGCTGGTCGGGATCGCTGGTTCATCGCTAAGTGTGACAGTACCTTTAAGGCTCATACCCATCACTGTGAAAAAAAGGGTCTGATTTTTGACCAGTAAAGTCTGATGAGTGTCATTCGATTTTCATGAGTGTACAATCTGGTTTTAACACCTAGCATCCAATTTGCATCATACTATTGAAATGTATGTAAAGTAAGTTATAAAAATGCCTTAAAACACTCTCTCTCTCATTATTTTGGCATTTGGCAAATATTAATAATTATGGTAATCCTAATTGACCTAAAACTGGAAAGGTTTATTCTGATTTCATGTCAGATATTGAGAAAAACATGCATATGTCTTTTTATATAGTGTATATAAACTTCTGGTTTCAACTGTATATATGTATAAATACACCGTATTTTTAGGCCTAAAAGATGAACTTTTTCCTCCAAAAATGTGAAGGACAATGGGAGTGCGTCTTATAGTTCAGATGTACCCGCTCTAGCTGTTGTGGGGAGGTGGAGGAGCAGCAGCGGTGGAGCAACAGGTCACAGGAGGCAAGGAAACCGGCAGTTGCGGCTTTCTCCCGAGTCCGCTGCTAAAGATAAATTAATATTCACTGCATTTCACGCCCATGGGTGTGGAGGGCCGTGAATATTAATTTCTCTAATAGCATCCTGGTATGCATGGCCCCGTTTTTATGCTCATATGATTGGCCCCATCCCCGTCCTGGTATGCATGGCCCCATCCTTATCCTGGTATGATTGACCCCCATACCCATCCTGGTACGCATTGCCCCATCCTTATCCTGCTATGATTAGCCCCCATTCCCATCTTGGTATGCAGGGCCTCATCAGAAAAACAAAAAAACATTAAACATATCTTCCTGCGCTTCTGAGTTAATTGGCTGTGAACTCCCGGGACTTTTCTGAGAGCACCACGAGTGTGAAAACTTTTTCACACTCTTGTTGATGCCAGTGAGATGAAAGGTGTTCATTGCAAGACACTGAGCTGAGCAAGCAAGCGCATCCCAGAGTCTCTGCTAGATGGCAGGCTGTATAGTCGCATCATGCAACAATGCAGTTTGCCATCTAAGTGTAGTTGACACGGCCCCCGTCGCGCCCCGCTGTACTTACCTGCCTGCCTCCACGTCACAGCCTGCCTCTTCCTGTTAGCCATGGTGTCGTGTGACTGGCCCGCGGCCTGCGACGTCATTGCATGCTTTGCGCATGCGCCGTAGGCCGCGGCCGCGTCTCTCCTCTGCTTCTTATGCTCTGGCGGTGCCCTGACCCGGAAGCACCGCTGGACCAATGGGGGCCGCTCTCAGGGTATTTCAGGCCTCCCTCCTGTAATGGAGGCGCCTGATCATCGTGTTCACTCCCGCACGCTAGGCCCCCATGCTCTTGCCCTGTGCTCTTGGCCCGGTTCTCACTTCTCCCTGTGCTTCCTCCTACAGCCCTGCTCCATCCTGCCTACCCGTGCCTGATTCCTGTCACCCTACTCCAGTCCTGTGCCCTTGCTCCGTCCTGCCTGCTTGTGCCTGATTTCTGTCGTCCTACCTACTCCGGTCCTGTGCCCTTGCTCCATCCTGCCTGCCTGTGCCTGATTTCTGTCGTCCTACCTACTCCAGTCCTGTGCCCTTGCTCCGTCCTGCCTGCTTGTGCCTGATTTCTGTCCTACCTACTCCGGTCCTGTGCCCTTGCTCCATCCTGCCTGCCTGTGCCTGATTCCTGTCATCCTACTCCGGTCCAGTGCCCTTGCTCCGTCCTGCCTGCCCGTGCCTGATTCCTGTCATCCTACTCCGGTCCTGTGCCCTTGCTCCGTCCTGCCTGCCCGTGCCTGGTTCCTGTCGTTCTACTCCGGTCCTCTGTCCTTTCTCTGCTCGGCTGCCCTTGTCTGTTTCCTCTCACCCTACTCCGGCCCTGTGCCCTGGTTCCGTCCTGCTGTCCTTCTCTATCTCCTGCTGTCCAACTCCAGTCTCACCACCAGAACCCCTACTCTGTCTTTGTGCTCGTGGCACTAGGTACTCTGTCCTACTTCAGTCCATCCCAAGCCGCCCCTCTTGGTACCGGCTGCCATGGCATTTGAACCCCTGGGCCTGCTCCTAACGGTCCCTGTATAGGGGTCGGCTCCACCTGGTTGCTCGACAGGGAGCCCCTCGGTGCCACGGTCCAGAGGGTCCTGTTGTGAGTTCATTTTTCCCTTCACCGTTGAGGTCTGATGAACTCCCTCCTCTGGTGAAGGAAGGTCGTGAGGCTGATTACCAAACACCTGGGCAGCTAGATGATGACTGGGTGGCTGGAATTGAGGACTGGATATAAGGCAGCCGATGCCCTTCTGCCTTGCTGGTGATCCTGCTGGATTCTTGGAGACCAGTCTGATTCCTGCGTCTCAAAGCTAAGTTTTTCTGCTCTGCTTTGTACTCTTCAGTTTTGTTTTTGTTTTGCCTTGTTTTTTGGGAGTTCTGCCATCCCCGACCGGGGGTGAGCTGAATTCCATTTTTGTCTCTGATCTGTTGATCTTTTGCTCTGTCTTCAGAATATACCTGAGTGCTGATATAGTCTTTTGAAGCCTAGCGACTTCAGGGCCTGTTTTTCCTATCAGTCGGTTGGCACATTTTGGATAGGGTTTTTGCGGATGGCAGACAGCAGCTTTCCTATCCTGTCCTATTTAGTTTGCTCAACCTATCTTTCTATCTGTGTTAGTGTTTTCATCTTGCTTCACCGTCATTATATGTTGGGGGCTGCCTATTGCTTGGGGTCTGCTCTGGGGCAGTTTAGTTTTTCCCCTTTCTGTCTTTAGGCTATGTAGTTCTCTGGCTGTGATCGAGGGGTCTAGGGCACCGTAGGAACCCCCACGGCTACTGCTAGTTGTTGTGGATAGGTTCAGGGGTCTGCAATCTGATAGCTGCCAACCTCTCTGGTTTTTCTGGACTTAGCTAGTATTTTGTTTTTTCCTCCTTCGGTGACTCATCATAACAGGGTCCACTCCTGGAGTCCTGCCTCCCCTAGCGGAACGCTAACAGTAGTAGAGCTAGACGCGTTGTGGGACAAATGGATTATTATCTTCTTGACGGACTGGTGAGGAATATGGTTGTTTATTATTTTCATTCTGTTATAGGTGACATTGGATTCAATCGACTGAGCATTGACGTGAGTTTAGTTGGTTTGATTTAATTTAGATTCATTAAAGGGAATCTTTCATCAATTTTTTTTGCCTATCAGCTGTGGCCACCAGCATTCTGTAATGCTGTAGATAAGCTCCCGATGTTACCTGAAAGAGAAGAAAAAAGAGTTAGATTATACTCACCCAGGGGCGTTCCGGGTCTGGTTCGGGTCCGGAGGGAGTCGCAGTACGGTCCGGTGCCTCCCATCTTGCAGCGATGACATCATCTTCATTCCTGGCCGTCGCGGCTCAGGTGCATTGCTCTGCCCTGTTGAGGGCAGAGCAGAGTCCTGCAGTGGGCAGGCGCAGGACCTCTTCCGGGGCCTGCGCACTGCAGTAATCTGCTCTGCCCTCAACAGTGCACCTGCGCCTGAGCCGCGATGGACAGGAATGAAGAGGACGTCGTCGCTGCAAGATGGGAGGCGCCGGACCGCGACTCCCTCCAGACCCGAACCACACCCGGAACGCCCCTGGGTGGGTATAATCTAACTCTTTTTTCTTCTCTTTCAGGTAACATCGGGGGGCTTATCTACAGCATTACAGAATGCTGTAGATAAGCCCCTGATGCTGGTGGCCACAACTGATAGGCAAAAAAATTGATGACAGATTCCCTTTAAAGAAGTCTGTGTCATTATTCCAATTAAAGGAATTTATTCTGGATGTGTATTTTTTATACAATATCAGTATGGGGTTAGTAATGGGGGTGTCTTATAGATGCCCCTCCATTACTAACCTCTGGGCTTTATGTCACCTGAAAATACAAAGGCTACATCAACCCCCCCAACTATCACTCCCCTTTCCACCGCACCAGAGCAAGTGGGAAGAGCAAGGCTAAGTGACAGATTTGGCGCATCTCATGGATGTGCCATTTCTGGGGCAGCTGAGAGGTGATGTTTTTAGTCTGGGAGAGGGCCAATATCCATGGCCTCTTCTTAGGCTATTAATAGGACCTGCAGCTGTCTGCCTAGCCTTTGCTGGTTATTAATTATAGGGATACCCTGCATTATTTTTTTAGGGTCGCCATTTTAAATAAACAAGGAAAGCAAAGTATACAGCTGTGAGCTGATATTAATGGCCTAGGAAGCTCCATGGATATTAACCCCTTCCCATGCTATAAATATCTGCCCCCAGCTGTCCGCTTTCCCTCTGCTGGTTAATAAAATGTTGGTGATACCACCATTGGCGAATCTCATTCGAGATACGAGGTCAATTGCAGCATGCTGCGATTTTTTTCTCAGTATGATTTCAGCTCAGAAAAAAATCTCACTCCAGTGTTTGCTGGTTGAGTCAGAAGCCACTTTCAGTGCAAGTCTATGACAGCCTCGTTCATCAACTTACACTGAAAGCCTGTTACCATTATTTCTGACTTGCAGTCAGTCAGAAGTTGCTGTCACAAAATGTCAGCTCAGTACCGGAGTGGAGCCGGGATGAGCTGAAGATGACAGGTGGTGAGTAAAATATCAGGAGCAGAGATCTTGCATTAGTAGCACCACTCCAGCGCTGAAATAAAATAAATGCTGGAGTGGTGCTTAAAAGATTTCATTTGTTTCCTAACAGAGGAAAGTTGGGCAATGTTAAAGGGGATATACAGGAATATTTTATTTTTTTGCTGCTGAGCTAAGAACTGACAGGCAGGTAGCTGATAACCCAGTGCTGGCTCAGACAGACCGCTCCTAGCAATTTTGCTGCTTCACGTCAATGAAACAATGATTTATCTTCAAGGCTGCTCTGTCAATGGGACATGACTGCTAAAATCAAGCTGATTGCCAGCTGACTTCCTCAGTTAGGCAGCAGAGTGTCAGCACTCAATCAGCATGATATTGGCAGTCAAACTCCGTTACCAGAGCAGAGCGGAGAAGAAGTAGCTGCTCTGTCAAGGTGACATCACTGGAAACCATAGACTCACCTGCAGGAACAGTCTGTGACTTCTCTGAGCTGGCAGAGATTGGTGCTGGGCACAACAGGCAGGTAATTAGGAACTACCTGTCTGTAAATTCTTAGACTTATGAGAAAAAAATGTTCCCAGATAACCTCTTTAATTTGCACTTATATGAATTAATTCCTTACATGCACATTATTGTGAATATGACTTAATGTAACGCATTTCTAGAGTTTATTGCATTTATTCTTTTTGACCTTAAGCAAACCTTTCAAATATATAGCATTTTTTTTTACTGCTAAAAATATTTCGAGAGAATAAAGCACTTACATTATGGGGGGAACATAGACAGGAATCACCAAACGACCTGTCAAGCACAGGTTTTAATAAACAATACAAAAATCTTCCTCCAATTCCAGTACACCATTATAATAGTATCAAATGTGAACATATAGCGGAAGCATGGTATTTGTTACATAGATGGCAGACAGATCAAACAATGTTCAAGTCCATGAAAATAATGAAGAAGAGCTGGCTACGCACAGGCAGATGTTTCTCAGCACATCATTGAGTTTTGTTGAGGTACATCCTTGTTTCCGTTTTCTGACTACTTTTTAATGTGCATTTTTTTTACTTTCTGAAGAGCTGTGTTTTATAGGACTCTTGAGTGGACTGGTGATCCTTTTTTATCTTTTTAAGGTTTAGTTAACCATGGGTTTGCTCACATTTTACTATAGGAAAATACAAATGTGCATTAACATTTGCACTTAAAAAATGCAATGCATGGTTAATGAAAGACAAAAAGTAATCTCTAGGTAACCATACATTCTATAGTTACTGATGCATTTAAATACCCTTTTTGGAGTAAAAGAATGTATGAGATACACACATACACTCATTTCCTCATTTGTTCCTCATTTGATGTACTTTGAGGCATAGAATAACATTGAAGGCTGTCCTGAGGAAAGTAAGTTGATGAATGTTTGTTTGGACGAGACAATGTCGTAGTAGGAGGCAAAAAAGGCAATATTAACTTTGTCTAAACCTGGAGCTCTTTCACACTTTTTTTTAATGGGTTTTGTATTGAAAGGGTTGTCTCATGATAGACATTTATGGCATATCCAAGCTTTATTAAAAGTAAAGTTTTAATGGATAGCTACAGTTTAGCAGTAGTGACCTATTGTTAGAATAGTTCTGGCACCCCTGCATGTGTCCCGTTTCTCCTCCCAGCAGGGACGCCGGCATGTTCACTTACCCATCTGCACTCCCCCTGATGTCTAATTCTTTCCCGGAACTGCACACGGCACGCAGGTTTTTTTGGGAGAGTACTTAGGGTGCGCGCGCATGGGCTTCTGGAAACTTCCACAGCCAATAGCTGGGAGGAGTCTGATATTTAAAACACCCTCCCCTACTGTGAGGTGACTTAGAAACTGTAGTATTCAGTGTGTTTCCTGTTACTAAGTTGTAAGGTCCCTCTACCTGTGCTCCCTGAATCTGGTCCTGTCCATCCTGTTAGCTCTGTCTGAACCTGAGTTTGTCTGTCCTGTCTGCATCTGATCCTGTCTGCCCTGTCTCAACTGATTCCTGTCCGCCCTGTTGTAACTTGTTCCTGAGTGCGTCCTGCATTTACCAAGTCTAGAGCTTGATCTGCCTTGTACGCACCTGTACCACTACCCTCCCCAGTCCAGTTTGAACCTGCACCAATGATCCTGTACCTGAGTCCATTCTGTGTTCCTGAACTTATCCTGTCTGTTCCAGTTCCAGAACCTGTTCTGTCTGCCATCTGCACGTCCCCCTGTTATCCAGTTCCTGGCTGGTCCTGGTTCCCTGCCCTCTTGGGGGTCAAGTGCTATGGCTCAGGAGTCTGTCCTGGAGTAGAATCTGGGGTTTACCTGTGTTCAAGTCTTACCACACCATCAGGGCCTCTAGAGAAGAACTAGGTGGCTAAATGTTACACCTCTCCTGGCTCTCCCTGGACCATGGCACAGTGGTTCCACAACCACATGGGTAACATTTTGCTAAGGCCATGGAACCCACTGACTCTCATACCCCTCCAGTCTCTGACCTATATCAAGAGATGACCCATCAGAGAGATCAGCAAGACAAGATCCTATCTTATCACTGGACTGTTAACACCCACCTGGACGCTCTGACTTCAGTCCCCGCAACAGCTCTGGTTCAAGCTGCGGCAACCTCGGCAATGACTTGAGTCCACAAGTTATGCTCCATGTTATGGACACCATCTGTCTGCACAATCACGTTTCAACAGGATTCCAGAGCAATGCCGAGGGATCACTAACAACAGTACTCACTGCACTTTGAGCTACTGGCTCATCAGTTCCCCTCTGATGGGGGAAAAGTAGTCTTTTTAATGTTTCATCTTGGAGGATCTAGTTTCCCTGGCCACCTAAATCATTCTCCAGTTCCAGGAGCGCTGAGAGACAGCAAGTGAAAGAAAGACTCTCCGTCTAGCTCTGTCCTTTCAAAGGTCGCTCATTCCTCAGCCATCCTATTCAGGTTGATAATGTGGGGGGTGGCAGAGGAACAGTAGGAGCTCTGTAAAGTCAAAGTATTTTGATTCTATTGTGGAGACATCGGACACCTCATTCGCTTTTATCCCAAGAAGCCAAGAAACTTCCAAGCCTAGGGCCGGTAGGAGAGCAATTCCTCTCCACAGTTAATTCTGACCATATCCATGAGTTTTGGAGGCTCCTGGTTCATTGAGACAGTGTACCAGGATTATGGTGCAGCAGTGAAATTCATAAAGCAAACAGTGGTAGATCGTTACCAGATCCCCATTCGACAGCTCCAGAATCCGTTGTTGGTATCATCTGGTGATGGGAGGCCTCTAACACAAGTCATTTGTGAGATTACCGATCAAGTAGAACTCCGAATAGCAATGCCGCACACTGAGAAGATAGTCCTCTACGCTCTTCCTAGTCTGTCTCATCCACTTCTCCTGGGTGTTCCTTGACTTCGAGTGCATGAACCTTTGATTGGAGATCAGGAGACGTGCTACTTTGGGAACAGTCTTTTTATGAGAAGTGTCTTGCACCTGTATGACCTCTTCGGCCGCCAGTGGCACCATCTTTCCTGCCGAGGTAACTGTTTGCCTACTGATCACATCCTGACATCTTCGACAGGAAGGAAGCAGAGACGCTACAGCCACATAGGCCATATGAATGCTTATAGTCCTGCTTTCAGGATCCTCACCTCCTGTACTGCCTGCCCTGTCTGAACCTGAGGTTGTCCGCTTTGCCTGTAGCTGATCCTACCTGCCTTATCAGAACTGATTACAGTAGCTGAGACCCTGGAAAGCATGATTTTGGGTCGGTTTTACCGTCCCCAGTGTTGCAATCACCGTTATTCATCGAATAACGGTGACCACAAAAAAGTCATATTTACCATTTATTTCTCTCTCCTCTGATATGATCTAGCACTTCAGAGGAGAGAGAAATGTGGTCCCCTGGGCCCCCTTGGTACCTCCAATGTCCCCCCGGTCCCTCTTAATTCCTCAGGAAGAATGTTCCAAAAGAAGCAGCTGTTGCAGTAGTTGAGGAGTTGGAGGCTTAACAGCAGAGTTAAAGGCAATGCATATAAGCTGAGAAGACACACAGGACAGTAGGCTATGTAGGACGGCAGACAAAAAGTGGAGAACATAGCACAGTTGACGTAGAATCTGGTATATGGATATACACAGGATCAATAGCAGTGTAGGAAACTAATACGTATCTCTTGGCAGGAAAGCAATTAATCCCAAAATCCAGTCTGGTATCTTCTGGGCAATGATGAAACTCAGGATGGACCAAAAAATAATTACAATCTGCAATCTTACAGCAGGGCAATGGTTAATAGAGCGAGTGTAACACATGTAAATGAAGTCTGGTATCTATTAGCAGGTCCATAGTTAATAGCAGCTATGTAATGCAGTAGAAGCAAAGTTAGATTTACCGCACTTAAAGAGTGTGAACAGTTGTGAGAAGTTCATAACTTTCTCAGAGGTTGGTGTGAACAACATATTTAATTAAACTGAACAAAGCTTGGAAATATCTGAGATTGCAGCATGGAAGTCAGAAAAAGCTGAGGAGATGACAGACACCTGGACCTTGTGGGGGCTGATGCAAGCAAAGTAGCAGAAAACTTCTGACCAACTTGAGGCAACTAAAGTAATGCTACTTAATGCATAGGTATCTGAATTGTGTAAACTCAACCATAAAATGCCTAGCGTGATGACTTCAGAAGAGTCTGCCTAGCCAACTGTGAGATCTGATGTGGATTGCTGGAAAGGGAGACAACGATAAGAAAAGAGATTATGTACCAGTTCTGGTGATGGGACAGGTGAGTTACAACAAGGTGACTCAGGGCCGGGATAAATATAGTTGTAAAGTTGAAAATAAGGTTGGATGGCTTAGACTCAAGTGGACATGTGGTAAAATGTGATTTGGAAAGTAGGGTAGAAACCTTTTACTGGTAGAGAAGCCAATTATGAGAGAAAAGGACTTGACAGTTTTTCAGAGATTAGTGGAGAGTAAAGGCCCCGTCACACACAGGAATCTCGCTAGCGAGATTGCTGATTTTGTGACGCCGCAGCGATCTCGCCAGCGATGGGGATCAGCAACCGGCCCCCCCGCCGGGTATCGCTGATCGTGCTCGATCGGCCTGGGCCATTTTTTCATCATTGCTCTCCCGCTGGCCAGCGCGCATCGCTGTTACGGCGGCGGAACCTGCTTAAAAAAATATAAATAAGCGTGTTCGCCGCCCGGGGTCCACCGTGCGGCAGATGGAAAGACCGCTGCTAACAGAGGCAAAGCACTACGGCGATAGTGTGCACTGGGTATAACTGCACCCAATATGCACTGAGGCAAGCTCTGTTCACACACAGAGCTGCACGCACAGAGTATACAATAACGCTGAATCTGTTCTATGTCACAGACTGGCAGCAACACAGATACGGTATTTTAAGGTCACAGGAGTAGCCTTAAACCGCAGGTCTACTCCGTCTAGACCTACCGTAACAAAAGATGCGGAACGTCGCAACTGTGAACGTCCGACAGACTGCAACCGCAGTGCGGTGTGCACGGAGCCACAGAGGAGACACCGCAAACTCGCTGGCGCGATGCAGGATGCTAGCTGCTGGAAAAGTATAGCTGGAGCGTGCTGACGCTAGCGCTGCTACTGGCGGCTGCCCAATCACTCACACAATCGTAATATCAGAGGAAAGGGGTTTCATAATAAGTCAGTCACCAGTCCAAGCATCCATCACCATACATACAGCAGCAGTATGAAAATACTAGCGCATGGCATAGCAGCCATGCGGGACCTGCCGGAAATCTCCAAAGCCCTGAGCATAACCAATCAAATCAGGAGCAGGACCTGAGCACCTGAACTCCAATGACAGCTAGTCCCGTGAGCATGCTCAGAAGCTGGGACAAAGGACTTAGCCTCTGGAGACAAATGTGTGAATCTGGATTCCCGCATAGGCATTATAGAACCTAGATTCCTAACAATCGCTGCGTTTGGCAGCGGGAGCCAACGATCAGCGACGCTCCCAGTGCTCTAAGCAGCCGCTGGGAGCTGGTCTCTAAGGTAAATATTGGGCTACTAAGCGGCACGCAGCACTTAGTTACCTGATGTGTACCTTAGAAACCTGCGTGCTGGCAGCTCCCGGCGAGCACGCAGGTTTCTAAGGTACACATTGGGTAACTAAGTGACACGCACCACTTAGTAACCCGATATTTACCTTAGAGACCAGCGTCCTCGCTGGTGCTGATCGCTGGTAAAGCTGCCTGTTTGGCAGCTCATGAGCGATCATGTAGCGATGCACCAGCGATTCTGACAAGGTCGTATCGTTGTCAGGATCGCTGGTGCATCTTTATGTGTGACGGGACCTTAAGTTAAAGTTTTTTCGTCTTTTAATATACATCAACTAAGATGTGGGAGTGGACACCACAGGAGAAAGGGTCAAGGGGAGAGTGAGAGCAGTAGAAAGTTTAAAGCTCTGAATATTTAGGTACGTGGGACAAAGAAGATAATTAGAATAATGCTGTAATTCTGCTTAACAGATGTGAATGCAGACTTTTAGATGAGAACTTACTGATTTGTTGAGATTGATTGTGTATGAAAGGAGAGCCTAAGTTGAGAGCGGAGGTAACTTTTCATGTATTAGACTCAGAGAGAGATGAGCAGATCAAGCAAAATTCGAAGTTGCCTGTGCAGTTCTACCCAAGAAATTCGATTTGCAATTAAGGTATTCTCCATGCTAAAAAAAATCACTCTTATGCTCTGGGGTCTCCCTAGACCCTAGAGTATAATATATATAATATGTTAAAAAATTTAAAAAAATCTTTATACTCACCTTACCAATCTCCTCTCTGGCCCGTCCACTACTCACTGCCACCCTTCTGGTCCTTGTTACATCTTTTGATCCCCCTCCCCTCTGGAATCCCAAGATACTAACATATTGAAAAACCCTCTATAAAAGATGTACTTTATTGATAATATATTAAAAAGTAAGCAAGAAAAATTCCAATCAGACATATAAAAGCTGTCCCAATACAAGTATATTTGTCACAATCATAAACAAACAATCAGACCAGCGCAAGATAGGATACAAATATGCATTATGGGGGGCAAAGGAGGTCACAACATGATAAGTGCCTGTACACTCAACCTAATCGATAACCTTTCAAGGTTTGGTTTGGTTTGATTCGCTGAACGATTTGACATTCGCCGAATGGTTTGACAAACATACCCAAACCCCATTAGATTCAATGGGAGGCCAAACCAAACGTATACAGAACACCTTAAGGGGTGACAAAAAGCTTCACAAACAGCTAAAATTATCTGTAGACTCCTTGAAAACTGGCATCAATTAACCTCCAGTAGCAATTTGTAAATGGCACAGCAGCAGTCAGCCATGGGCCATGCATGAGGTATCAGGGTCTGGCTCAGAATTTACAGCTTGGAACTGAAGTTTCAATGAGGACCTGGTAGCTAAGGGAGTGGTGTAAGACTTCTTAGCTGGGAGACATGATACCTCATGCAACAGCTCAATTTTTTAAGCTTCCTAGCCACACTCAGGTGGCACAAAATCAGTTTCATACACTACTATTGGTAGAAAAATGTAAGAATAGTAGCACAGGTAGTTAACTGATCAATTGACCCACAGTGGAACCTTTTATAATGGCATAGAAGCAGTCAGCCATAGCATATGCATGAAGTATCAGGGTCTAGTCCAGCATTTAGAGCTTGGAATTGAAGTTTTAATGTGAACCTGGTGATTAAGGGAGCAGTGTAAGTCTTTTTAGTTGGAAGTCCAGATACCTCATGCAACAGCTCAATTTTTTTCAGTTTCCCAGCCACACTCGGGACACAATCATCCGTTTCATAGACTACTATTGGTAGAAAAATGTAAGGATAGTAACACTGATCAATTGACCCACAGTAGAACATTTTATAGTGGCACGGCAGCAGTCAACAATATGCCATGCATGTGGTATCAGGGTTTGGGCCAGCATTTTAAATTATGACGAGTGGGTGATGGACCAGTTTAAGCCGGCTATGCTGGGAGCCCTGATACCTCATGCAACAGCTCATTTTTTCCCCCAGCCAGACTGAGGCGGCCAAATATCAGCTTGGTAGAGCACTTATGTTAAAAAAATGTAAGCATAGTAACACTGGTAGTTGACTAAAATTAACTGCAGGCCATACTGCAACAGGCACCACACATGAAGGAGATCCAACTTGAAGTACAAATATTTCCCAAAATTAGGGGCAAACAACAGGAAATGTGGCATCAATTTAACTACAGTAGAAATTTGATAATGACTCAGCAGAAGTCAGCCATGTGCCATTAACCCCTTTCCGACGTTAGGCGTAATAATACGCCCACGTCGGACTCCCCATGTCAGTGCCTGAGCCCGCACCTTTCTGGACACATGACAGCTGATCTATACAGCTGACATGTGCCCACAACAGCAGCAGATGGAGTCGCGATCCACCCGAGGCTGTTAATTAGTTAAATGCCATTGTCAAACACTGACAGTGGCATTTAACTCACTCTTAAAGGAAGTGCGTCTCTAATCCCGCACATCTGTGATCCCGCCACATTATCGTGGGCCACTGATTGGTCAGCATGACAACCAGAGGTCTGCAATGGTTGTTAATACCAGATTTCTATGAGTGCCATCCCGTGGCCAGCTCTCATAGCAAGTGAACATTTCTGCTACACACAGGCTATCTGATCATCGCGTGTGTGGCGCTGAGGTGATTGATGTGCTGCAGCTTCTAGTTTCCCATGGAGACTATTGAAGCATGCAAGTAAAAAAAAGTTTTACAAAATATTAAAAAAAAATAAAAGTTCAAATCACCCCTTTTCACCACATTCAAAATAAAACTATAGAAAAATCAAATATACACATAATCTCCACGTTCAGAATTGCCCAATCTATCAATATATAAAAAAGAATTAACCTGATCGCTAAACGGTGTAACGAGAAAAAAATTCTAATTCACAATTACGTTTTTTTGGGCACCGCTACATTGCAATAAAATGCAGTAACGGATGATAATATCATTTCTACACCAAAATGGTATCGATGAAAAAGTCAGCTCGGCATGCAAACAATAAGCCCTCAACGAGCCTCAGATCACGAAAAATGGAGACACTACAGGTCTCGGAAAATGGCGCCCTTTTTTAAACAAAGTTTGGAATTTATTTCACCACTTAACTAAAAAAGAACCTATACATGGTTCATGTCTGTGAACTCATAATGGCCTGTAGAATCATAGTATGTCACTTTTAGCATTTACTGAACATGGTAAAAAAAACAAAAAAACAAATGTGGAATTGCACATATTTTTGCAATTTCAGCTCATTTGGAATTTTTTTCCCATTTTCCAGTACACAATATGTTAAAAAACAATAGTGTTGTTCAAAATTACAACATGTCCCACGAAAAACAAGCCATCACATGGCTATATTGACAGAAAAATAAAAAAATTATGGCTCTGGAAAGAAGGGGAGCAAAAACAGAAGTTGAAAAACTGAAATACCCCTGGTTGTTAAGGGGTTAATGAGGTATCAGGGTCTGGGCCAGTATTTAAAACTTTGAATTGAAGCTTCAATTAAGATGTGGTGGCTAAGGTAAGGCTGGAGTCACACTAGCGAGAAATACGGACGAGTGCTATGCGCAAAATCAACGCATTGCACTCGGACCGATTTTTATACGGACTGAGAAAATCACAGCATGCTGCGATTGTCAGCGTATTACGCCCGTAATACGCCAATGCAAGTCTATGGGGGCGAGAAAACTACGGATCACACACGGACCAGACGTGTGACTTGCGAGAACTATGCACCGGTGTCCTTTAACAAAAGCAATTCAATTTGTGATACAGTAAAATCACACATTTTTAATAAAGAATAGAAAGAATAGATATATACACATAGAATACATATATATATATATCTAATATATAAAGCTCAAGTGTGTGTATGTATGTACAGTATGTATGTGTGTGTGTGTGTGTTTGTCCGGGATTGGCATCCGCACTGTCGCAGCTACAGCCACAAAATTTGGCACAGTCACACGTCTGGACCCCGAGAGTGTCCTAAGCCATGTTGTGAGGCGAAATTTTAACCCCGCGCGTTCCAATTCACCAAACAATTTTGCCCCTATCTACATAATGGGGAAAAAGTGTGTGTGTATCAAGCCCCACCCCTTATTATGATGTCATAATGGTTGCAATGGCGATGCTGATGTCATCATAGGTTGCAAGCCCTGTCGCTCATTATGATGTCATAGTGGTTGTCTATGGGATGGAGGATGTGTGATGGGTATATGGGCACTGGACTATGGGATGGAGGATATGTATACCTGCAGGACTGGTATTGGGAATTCCTTGGTTGCAACGCCACAATCCTCTTATTGATTGGGTGAAGGGGGAGATCACCCGATGGGGATGTAATGATAATGGTCTGTGTTGTAACCCGGTTCCTTTTGTCAGTGCGATAAAATCTGTATCTCTGTCATCTGTCGGTCTGGAGGGTATTCTGGAGTACCTGAGAGACTTTGAAGATGTGTTTTCCGAAAGCGAGGCTGAGGCGCTCCCACCACATAGACCATATGATTGTGCTATAGATTTAGTACCTGGAGCTAAATTACCCAAGGCTCGTTTGTTTAATTTGTCCGGGCCTGAGCGCCAAGCTATGAAAGAGTACATCAAAGAAAGCCTTCGCAAGGGGCATATTGGCCCTCGGTCTCACCCGTAGCAGCGGGGTTTTTCTTTGTAAAGAAAAAAGATGGTGCCTCGACTTTCGGGAACTGAACAAAATTACTGTTAAGAACACGTACCCTCTCCCGTTGATTCCTGATCTATGCAACAACTCACTGGGGCCAAATGGTTTTCTAAGCGCGATCTACGAGGGGCTTATAACCTTATAAGGATCCGGGAGGGGGATGAATGGAAAACAGCGTTCCTGACAACTGAGGGGCTGTTTGAAAACCTGGTTATGTCCTTCGGCCTCACTAACGCTCCTGCTGTTTTTCAGAACTTTATTAATGTTGTTTTTTCTGACTTGATTGTACGTTATGTAGTCATTTACCTGGATGACATCTTGATTTACTCTGAAGACAGTCAGTCACACTTACACCATCTACGTACGGTTCTTATGAGACTCCGGGAGAACCATTTGTATGCTAAGCTGGAGAAGTGCTCATTTTTTATGCAAGAACTATCTTTTCTGGGTATAATTGTATCCGGGGAGGGATTCCGCATGGATGCAGGGAAGGTTTAGGCCATTACAGATTGGGTGCAGCCTCATGACCTGAAGGGGTTGCAGCGATTTCTGGGCTTCGCTAATTATTATAGGAAGTTCATTAAAGGGTTCTCGCAGGTGGTGAAACCCTTGACGGACCTCACTCTTAAAGGGGCAGATGTAAAAAAAATTGGTCCGTGGCCGCAAAAAATTCCTTCATTAAATTAAAGAAGTGTTTTACTACAGCCCCTGTGTTGGTCCAATCCGATTCGTCAAGACCTTTTATCGTCGAGGTCGACTTCGGAGGTGGGGGTGGGGGCTGTATTGTCACAGGGCCCCCCTACCCTGACTAACCTCAAACCCTGTGCCTTTTTCTCTAAGAAGTTCTCTTTGGCCGAGAGAAACTATGTTGTCGGTAACAGGGAATTGTTAGCAGTTAAATTGGCCTTCGAAGAATGGAGGCATTTTTGGAGGGGACCGCTCATCCCATTACGGTCATCACTGATCATGAAAACCTGGCCTATATCGAGTCTGCTAAGAGGTTGACACCCAGACAGGCTCGGTGGGCACTTTTTTTTTCTTGATTTCATTTTACCATCACGTTCCGATCAGGGTCTAAAAATGTAAAGGCGGATGCCTTATCCTGAAGTTTTGATTCTGTGTCCCCTCCAGAACCTCCTTCCTCCATTCTTCAACCGAGAGTGGTTGTAGCCGAAATCTCCTCTGAGCTACAGAGAGAGATTCTGGAAGCACAAACTCCCAGGAATAAACCCCCAGGTAAATTGTTTGTACCCGAACAATTCCGTCTCACACTACTTCAAGAATTTCATGATTCTGTGTTAAGTGCACACCCTGGTATTCCAGCTACCTGGGGGGGCAGTAGTTAGGGGTTTTTGGTGGCCCTCTATGGGTACTGATATAAAAAGGTTTGTGAATATTTGTGGGGTGTGCGCTCGCTCTAAAAGCTCTCAGGTCCGGCCGGCCCGGGAATTGGTGCCTTTGCCAATTCCGGATAAACCATGGACACACCTGTCCATGGACTTTATCACTAATCTTCCAAGGGCAACTCGGTGGTATGGGTAGTGGTTGATAGATTTTCTAAGCAAGCCCACTTTGTGCCATTACCTGCATTACCATCTGCTGAAACCTTGGCCCGCTTGTTTATACAGCACATTGTTCAGCTGCATGGAGTGCCTGTGAACGTGGTTTCGGACAGGGGTGTGCAAATTGTGGCCAGGTTTTGGAGAGCGTTTTGTATGAAGTTGGGGGTCATGTTGTCATTCTCCTCTGCCTATCACCCAGAATCCAACGGACAAACTGAACCCACCAACCAGTCATTGGAGCAGATTCTGAGATGCCTGGCCTCCTCCAGACAGTAAGACTGGTGTGAGGTATTACCCATGGCAGAATTTGCATTCAACTGTCGGATTAATCAGTCTACCGGAAAGTCTCCCTTTCAGGTCAATTATGAGTTTGTTCCACAGTTTGGGGAATTTTCCCGTATGGATTCGGATTGCCCTGGTGCCAAGGGGATGGTACATCAGTTAAATACCCTCTGGAAGAAGGTGCAGGGGAACATCTCCAAAGTCCAGAAGAAGTTCAAACATTTTGCGGACAGGAGGAGGGGGGTGGTTCCTGCGTTGATAGTGGGGGAATAAGTCTGGTTGTCCACCCGTAACATCAAACTTAAAATACCCTCTATGAAGTTGGGCCCCAAATTTATTGGCCCTTACAAGATTGTAGAGGTGATCAACCCGGTGGCATACAGATTACAGTTGCCCACCACCTTCAAAATTTCTAACGTCTTCCACAGGTCCCTATTAAACCCTGTGGGGACAGTTAGAGAAGATCCCTCATCCATGGCTCCACCAGTGTTGGTAGCGGGTCAACTGGAGTACGAGGTAGGGTGCATCGTTGATTCACGGTGGGTGCGCCGGAGACTTCAGTACCTTATTTATTGGAAGGGATATTCTGTTGAGGATCAGTCATGGGTTCTGGCCAGTTCGGTGCACGCTGATCGACTGGTGCGGGCTTTTCATGCCAGATACCCTGAGAAACCTGGGGGTCCAGTGGCCCCCCATTAAGAGGGGGGTACTGTCATGATTAGGACATGGTTAATGTCCTGTTCTCACAGGGTTAACTTTTGCCGGCCTCTCTTTGGATCTGGGAGGGGTATTTATACTTACTCCAGACTAGGATTCCCTGTCAGCTATACTGTTATTCTGGCTGTGTGTCTGACCCCCCCTGGTGTGCGTGGATACTGCATTGCTTGTTTGATTCCCGTGTATGACCCGGTCTGTCCCCTCACTCTGAACTCCGTCTCTCGTTTTTGTACTATTGTCTTCTCAGGCTCTGACCTCCTGGCTTGGCTATTTTTCTCCGTTACAGTTTGTCCCTATTGTACCGTCCATTGCCCGTTCTGGTTTTCTGATCTATTGCTACGTCCTGACTATTCGCTCTGTCTAACCCTTCGGTACTGTCCTGCTATCTCGTGCTTTGACCCCGGCTTGATCTGGTTTCTGTCTCTGTCTATGCCCCTTGGTAACTTGTCCCATAGTTACCTTTCTAGGAGTTTCCCTGCAGCTCCTAGCTCTGTGGAGCTTAGGTCACGCCCCCAGCAGTCACGTGCTTCAGGTCCTGATAGTCTGAAGCACGCATCGTCACCGCTGCTGTCCCACTCCACAGGTATCTTTGAGCACTGTTTTTCTACTCAGGACACTTGCACTGGCTCAGTGAGCAAGTGCAGTGCAGTGTTCCTGACACATATCTTCTGGTGTACTGGCTGTCATGATCTCAGCGCAGGGTTTTGAGCTGCACGTCAGGGGTTAATGTCTGGAGCTCAGTGCAGGTTTTGACCTGCACACCTGGGGTTAATGATTGTGGCCTCTGGTTCTGGGAGAGCTTCTTAAACCCCTGGGAAGCTCCAATCCCTGTCAGTTATACTTTTGCCTTTGGCCGAGTGTGGTGACCTCTGTGTGCCTGTGCCTGTTCATTGTTATAGCTTGTTTATATGGTTCTGACCCGGTTCTGTTCCCCATTGTGAGTTTGCCTGTTGATTCTGTACTGCGCTTCCCTCTCCGTGTATGACTCATTGCCTGTGATCTGACTACTCTCTCCTCGCCCCACTTGCATCTTGCAGCTATCTCTGTGCATGACTCATTGGCTACGTCCTGACTATCCTCCCTGTCTATGCCCCTTGGTAACTTTGTCTCACAGCTACCCTGTTAGGAGTTCTCTTGCAGCTCCTAGCTCTCTGGAGTTTAGACCATGCCCCTAGCAGTCATGTGCTTCAGGTCCTGCTGCTCTGAAGTACGCATCTACTCGGCTGCTGCCCGCTCCACAGGTATCTTTGAGCACAGTTCGCTTTACTCAGGACACACGCACTGGCTCAGTGAGCAAGTTCAGTGCGGTGTTCCTGACATTATAACTGACCCTGAATTTTTTTTTCTCTCCTCACTTCTGCAGCATGGATCCAATGTGTGCTTTATCTGAGCAGGTGAAATGCTTGACTCAGTCGCTGCAGAAGCTTAATTTGGAACACCAAGCTCTGGCCCAGTCCCAACGGCGGGTTGAGGACTCAGTTCAGGGGGTACTTTCCACAGGCTTTCAGCAGGTGGGGAATAGAGATGTCATTTTAGTCCCACCCGAATCCCCTGTTAAATTGCCAGAGACGTTTGCTGGTAACAAAGATGAATTCAGAGCATTTAAGGAGGGCTGTAAGCTCTTTTTCTCTTTGAGACCCCGCTCCTCTGGGGATGAGAAGCAGAGAGTGGGGGTGGTTATGTCTCTGCTTAGGGGGTCCCCACAAGCCTGGGCATTTTTGCTTTCCTCTTCTGCCCCTGAGAAAATGTCTGTGGATGCGTTTTTTGAAGCCTTAGGGTTTATTTATGGTGATCCTGATAGAGTGCGTTTGGCTGAGGACAAGGGGATGAGTGTCTGTCAGGGGAAGCACTTGGCCGAGTGGTTCTGTACTGAATTCAGACGCTGGGCAGCTGAGATTTCTTGGAGTGATGCCGCCCTTCAGGGGCTGTTCCATAGAGGCCTGTGTGAACGTCTGAAGGATGCCTTGGCATTCCATTCTCCACCTGACTCCTTGGAGGATGCCATGACCCAAGCGGTTCACATGGATCGCAGACTGCGGGATAGAGGCGTTATGCAACTGGAAACACCATTATTCTTCACTGGAGATGAGACCCAGACTCTTCCTGTGGCTATGGAGGTGAGTGCTGCTACCTGTTTACCTGTGAGGAAAAGGAAAGAAGACGCCGCCGGGAGAAGCAGTTGTGCTTCTATTGTGGGGAATCTGGACACTGGAAGAAGGACTGCCCCTCCTGTCCGTCATCCTCTAAGATGGCGGGAAACAACTAGGTCTGGGTAGTAGTCGAGGAGGCTACCCAGACCTTCAGGTACAATTTTCCTCACGTGCAAAAATGGTGCTGCAGGTGGAACTGGAACTTGATAATGGTCCGGTTCAGACTACTGCTTTTGTTGACTGTGGTTCTGCTGTGAACCTGATTGATACCAAAATTATGACTCTTAATAAGATAGGGACAGTCAGGCTTCAGGATCCTGTTAAACTTGTGGCAATTGACTCGTCCCCACTTACCCAGGACGGTATCTGTTGCAGGTCTGAACTTTTTTTCTCTAAAAGTGGGTTCCACTCATGTGGAAAAACTAAGCTGTTTTGTGCTAGATAACTTGCCTGCAGGGCTGGTACTGGGGATGCCTTGGCTTCAACGCCATAATCCTACCATTGATTGGGTTACAGGGGAGATCACTCAATGGGGATGCAAGGATAAATGTGGTAACCTGGGACATCTTGTTAACGCTGTTAAATCCGTATCTGTGTCGTCTGTCGGTCTGGAAGGTATTCCAGAGTACCTGAAGGATTTGGAAGACGTTTTTTCCGAAAGTGAGGCTGAGGCGCTGCCACCACATAGACCCTACGATTGTGCCATTGATTTAGTACCCTGTTATGAATGAGTCACAGAAGGAGGAAAACACAAAAATACAAGCTAAGTCCAGAAAACCAGAGAGGTTGGTAGCTATCGGATTGCAGACGCCTGATCCTATTCACCACAACTAACAGTATCCGTGGGGGGGTACCTACGGTGCCCTAGACCCCTCGTTCACAGCCGGAGAACTAAATAAGCCTAAAGAAAGAAAGGGGAAATCTAAACTGCCCCAGAGCAGACCCCAAAGCAATAGACAGCCCCCAACATATATTGTCGGTGAAAAGCAGATGAAAACACAAACACAGACAGAAAGACAGGTTGAGCAAACGATGGGGCCCAACTAACTAAATAGGAAAGGACAGAAAAGATGCTGGCTGCAATCCGCAAAAAACCCTACCAAAAATGTCCCAACCGTCTGATAGGGAAAAAGGCCCTGAAGTCGCTAGACTTCAAAATCACTATATCAGCACTCAGGTATATTCTGAAAACAGAGCAAAGAGATAAACTGATCAGAGACAAAAATGGAGCTCAGCCCGTCCCAACAAAGGCAGGCTGAACACAAAACACGAAGCAAACAGAGAAAATCTCAAGGAAAAATAAGAGAGCAAAAACTTAGCTTTCAGTAGACAGGACTAACTGGTTGCAAGAGCTCAGAGCAGACAGGATCACCAGCACCCCTGTAGGGCGTCGGCTGCCTTATATCCACTCAGTGATTCCAGGTGTCGAATCAGGCTCCACCTGTTCAGATGACAGGTTCCTCTCAACCCAATCAATTTCACTACCTCTCTTCACCAGCAGAGGGAGTTCATCAGACATCAACGGTGAAGGGGAAAATGAACTCACAACAGTACCCGGAGCCAAGTTACCTAAGGCTCGATTGTTCAATTTGTCTGGGCCTGAGCGCCAAGCAATGAAGGAGTACATAGCTGAGAGTCTCCGCAAAGGGCATATCAGGCCTTCTGTGTCACCTGTGGCAGCAGGATTCTTCTTTGTGAAGAAGAAAGATGGTGGGTTGCGGCTGTGCCTCGACTTTCGGGAACTGAACAAGATAACGGTTAGGAACACTTACCCAGTTCCCCTCATCCCAAACTTATGTAACCAGTTAGCTGGAGCCCAATGGTTCTCCAAGTTAGATCTCCGGGGGGCCTACAATCTGATAAGGGTTTGGGAAGGAGACAACTGGAAAACTGCGTTCCTCACATCAGAAGGACTCTTTGAAAACCTGGTAATGCCCAGTTTGGGTTAACAAATGCACCCGCTATTTTCCAGAATTTCATCAATGTTGTGTTTTCCGACCTGATAGGCCATTTTGTTATTATTTATTTGGATGACATTTTGGTGTATTCCCAGGACAGCCAATCTCACTTGCAACATCTACAGACAGTTCTCCAGAGACTTAGGGAGAACCAATTGTTCGCTAAATTGGAAAAATGTTCATTTTTTGTACAGGAACTGTCTTTTTTGGGGTTGATTGTGTCCTGTGAGGGGTTTCGTATGGATCCTAAGAAGGTGCTGGCGATCGCTGACTGGGTTAAGCCTCGAGATCTCAAGGGGCTCCAGCGCTTCTTAGGATTTGCAAACTATTATAGGAGATTCATTAAAGGTTTCTCACAAGTGGTTAAACCACTCACGGATCTTACCCAGAATGGCGCTGATGTAAAAAATTGGTCTGTACTCGCTAAGGAGTCCTTCTCAGCTATTAAGAAATGTTTCATGTCCGCCCCGGTGTTGGTACAACCAGACCCGTCCAAACCATTCATTGTGGAGGTGGATGCTTCTGAAGTGGGGGTGGGGGCTGTGCTGTCCCAGGGTCCGGCCACCCTTACCAATCTCAAACCCTGTGCCTTCTCTGTCAAGCTGGCGTTTGAGGAATGGAGGCACTTTTTGGAAGGGGCGGCTCACCCTACCACGGTTGTCACGGATCACAAAAATTTGGCATACCTTGAATCTGCTAAGAGGCTTACTCCTAGACAAGCCCGTTGGTCACTTTTTTTTTCACGATTTCAGTTCTCCATTACTTTTAGACCGGGGTCCAAAAATGTTAAAGCGGATGCCCTGTCCAGAACATTTGACGCAGTGTCTCCCCCTGAGCCTTAGTCCTCCATTCTTTCCCCAGGGGTGGTAGTGGCGGGGGTCTCATCTGAGTTGGAGCAAGAAACTCTAAGGGCTCAGGCCTTAGCTCCGGCAACCAGGCCAGGGGATAAATTGTTTGTTCCAGATTTATTGCGGCCTAGACTTCTGCAGGAGTTTCATGAGTCTAGGCTGAGTGCTCCTCCAGGTATTACGGCCACTAGAGAGGCAGTAGCCAGGGGTTTTTGGTGGCCTTCACTAAGGTCCGATGTCAAGAAATTTGTTTCTGCTTGTGGCGTTTGTGCCTGTTCCAAAAGCTCGCATAACCGGCTGGCTGGGGAACTCATACCTTTACCGGCTCCTGATAGGCCATGGACTCATCTTTCCATGGATTTTATTACCGGCCTTCCACCTTCCAGGGGCAATACTGTGATCTGGGTGGTGGTGGATAGGTTTTCTAAACAGGCCCATTTCATTCCCTTGGCAGCATTACCCTCAGCAGAAACATTGCCAAGGTTGTTTGTGCAGCATGTGGTCCGATTGCATGGGGTACCCCTGAATGTTGTGTCTGACAGAAGTGTGCAGTTTGTGGCCAAATTTTGGAGGGCGTTCTGTATGAAATTGGGCATCTCACTCTCCTCGTCGGCATATCACCCGGAGAGTATTGGTCAGACAGAACGCACCAATCAATCCCTGGAACAAATTCTCAGGTGTCTGACCTCCGCCATACAGGAGAATTGGTGTGATGCGATACCGTTGGCGGAATTCGCTTTTAACAACTGGGTGAGTCAGTCCACCAACATGTCCCCATTCCTGATTAACTAAGGGATTAATCCGCATTTTGGGAATTTTTTACGGGTGGATTCCGGTTGTGCAGGGTTAGAGGGGTCAGTTCAATGGTTAAAAAACCTCTGGGCGGAAGTCCAGCATAATATCTCTTGGACCCAGAGGAGGTACAAATATTTTGCTGACAAAAAGAGAGCCTCGGAAGACATGTTTCAGGTGGGAGAGAAGGTTTGGCTTTCCACACGTAACATCAACTTTAAGGTACCATCAGCTAAGTTGGGACCAAAGTTCATTGGTCCGTACGAGATTATGGAGATAGTCAACCCAGTGGAATATAGGTTGCGTCTCCCCGCCTCCTTAAAAATATCCAATGTGTTCCTTAAATCTCTGTTGAAATCCGTAGGGTCTGTCAAAGAGGACTCCGAGCCTGTTGTTCCTCCAGTGCTGGTGGAGGGTCAGTTGGAGTATGAGGTCGGACATATTGTGGACTCTCGGCGGGTGCGCCGCTCTTTGCAGTACCTGGTCCACTGGAAGGGATATGGACCAGAGGAACGCTCATGGATCCCTGCTCGCTCTGTACATGCAGATCGCCTGGTTCGCGTTTTCCATGCCAAGTACCCGGGGAAACCTGGGGTCCAGAGGCCCCCCCGTTAAGAGGGGGGTACTGTTATGAATGAGTCACCGGAGGAGGAAAAAACAAAAGGCAAGCTAAGCCCAGAAAACCGGAGAGGTTGGTAACTAGCGGATTGCAGACCCCTGATCCTATCCACAACAACTAGCAGTAGCTGTGGAGCGTGCCTACGGTGGTCCTAAACGCCTCGTCACGGCCGGAGAACTAAATAAGCCTAAAGAAAGAAAGGGAAAATCTAAACTGCCCCAGAGCAGACCCCAAAGAAATAGACAGCCCCCAACATGTATTGTCGGTGAAACAAGATGAAAACACACACAGATAGAAAGATAGGCTGAGCAAACGATGGGGCCCTCACTAACTAGAAAGGACAGGAAAGAAAAGCTGCTGTCTGCAATCACGCAAAAAACCCTGCCAAAAAAATGTCCAACACGTCTGATAGAAAAAGGCCCTGAAGTCGCTAGACTTCAAATCACTATATAAGCACTCAGATATATTCTGAAGACAGAGCAAAAGAGATTAACTGATCAGAGACAAAATGGGAATTCAGCCCAGTCCCAGCCAGGGCTGGCTGAACACAAAAACTAAGTAAACCAGACAAAACTCATATGAACAATAGCAGAGAAAACTTAGCTTTAGGATGGCAGGAACCAAACTGGAAACCAGAAGCCACAGTCAGGAAAAATCACCAGCAAGAAACTAGGGAGTCGGCTGCCTTAAATCCAATCAGAAACTCCTGATGTCCAATCACAGTCCTCTTCCTCAGGTGGCCGGTCTCTGCCATTTAGATCAGCTTCATTACCTCCCTTCACCAACAGAGGGAGTCCAGATAGAGAACTCACTACTCCTCTGTCAGCACAGCCAGCTCCATAACCCTCACCAGAAGTCAGAGGCAACCCCGAAAATGAGCTCACAACAGGTTACTGTCATGATCCCAGTGCAGGGCTTTGAGCTGCATGTCAGGGGTTAATGTCTGGAGCTCAGTGCAGGTTTTGACCTGCACACCTGGGGTTAATGATTGTGGCCTCTCTTTGGTTCTGGGAGAGCTTCTTAAACCCCTGGGAAGCTCCAATCCCTGTCAGTTATACTTTTGCCTTTGGCTGAGTGTGGTGACCTCTGTGTGCCTGTGCCTGTTCGTTGTTATAGCTTGATTATATGGTTCTGACACGGTTCTGTTCCCCGTTGTGAGTTTGCTTGTTATTCTGTATTGCGCTTCCCTCTCCGTGTATGACTCATTGCCTGTGATCTGACTACTCTCTGCTCGCCCCTCTTGTATCTTGCAGCTATCTCTGTGTATGACTCATTGGCTACATCCTGACTATCCTCCCTGTCTATGCCCCTTGGTAACTTTGTCTCGCAGTTACCCTGTTAGGAGTTCTCTTGCAGCTCCTAGCTCTCTGGAGTTTAGGCCACGCCCCTAGCAGTCACGTGCTTCAGGTCCTGCTGCTCTGAAGTACGCATCTACTCGGCTGCTGCCCGCTCCACAGGTATCTTTGAGCACAGTTCGCTTTACTCAGGACACACGCACTGGCTCAGTGAGCAAGTTCAGTGCAGTGTTCCTGACACTGGCCTGTCTCCTGGTAGTGCCTCCAGCCTCTGGACACTAAGCTGACAGACACAGCAAACCTTGCCACAGCTCGCATTGATGTGCCATCCTGGATGAGCTGCACTACCTGAGCCACTTGTGTGGGTTGTAGAGTCCGCGTCATGCTACCACGAATGTGAAAGCACAACCAATATTCAAAACTGACCAAAACATCAGCCAGAAAGCATTGGTACTGAGATGTGGTCTGTGATCCCCATCTGCAGAACCACGCCTTTATTGAGTATGTCTTGATAATTACCAATAATTTCCATCTGTTGTCTACTCCATTTGCACAACAGCATGTGAAAATGATTGTCAAACAGTGTTACTTCCTAAGTGGACAGTTTGATTTCAAAGAAGTTTGATTTACTTGGAGTTATATTCTGCTGTTTACATGTTCCCTTTAATTTTTGAGCAGTGTATATAGATTTATATTTCATGGAGTTCTACATAGCATAATAGCCGCTAAATCAATTGCCGGCTTCTGTAAAATTATTCCAAAACCCGACATGAACTGACACATGGTTTAGATACAGTAAACCATTTCATTTAGTTTTTTATATGTCTTTGACTAACAATTAGATTGGGGTATGTGTGTAAAATTTTGGACATGTAGGTGTTAAATTAACGGGTTAATTCGTTGAGAAAAATTGTGTGGGCTCCTGCGGTAATTTCTCCGCCAGAGAGGGAAAGCCAGTGACTGAGGGCAGATATTAATAGCCTAGAGATGGACCTTTGTTTTTGGCCCCCCCCCCGGCTAAAAAATAATCTGCCCCCAGCCACCTCAGAAAAGGTGCATCTATAAGATGCGCCTTTTCTGGCGCTTTGCCTCTCTATTCCCATTGCCTTTAGCGATGGCTCATTTATATATATAAAAAACTGAATGTATGTATGCGTGTATCACCAACCAATCATGAAGCATCTTTCATTTCACCAGAGCTGTTCAAAAGAAGCTGAGCTGTGATTGGTTGCTATGAGCAACAGTTTTCCTTGCAACCAATCACTAGACATCTCTCATTTCACCTGAGCTGGTTAAAAGAAACTGAGCTATGATTGGTTGCTATGAGCAAGTTTTCCCACTTGACAACACCTCAGCAGACACTGACATGGTGGGAGAAATCTAGCATCCCTGGGAATATAAGCTCCCAGCCATTGTCTGCCCCCCCAGAAAGGATCAGCGAGCACATGACAGAAATGAATCACCCCTCCCGTGCCTATATACCCATCACACATCCTCCATACCAAACCGTCAAAGTGTGAAAAACGGATCCGTTGCAGATTTGCAAAAAACTGATGCACCAGATCCGGTTTTTGGACGGATCCGTCGCAGCAGCCAGTGTATGAAATTTAAAGGAACAGAACTCTGGAAAAGGGGAGAGAGAGAGAACCCAGGGTATCTTAAAGGGATCATTGGTATGGAAGTTAGGGCAAATCCACACTGCGCTTTGGTACTGACCCCAGGCCTTTCTTAAAGGGATCTCCGGTATGGAAGTCGGCAAATCCATCCAGCGCTTTGGTTCTGACCCCAGGCCTCTCTTAAAGGGATCCTTGGTATGGAAGTCAGGGCAATTGCCTTCAAATGCTCTGGTACTGACCCCAGGCTCTCTTAAAGGGATCTCCTGTATGGAAGATAGGGCAAATCCCTCAGCGGTCTGATTCTGATCCCAGAGTTCTATTAAAGGGATCATTGGTATGCAAATAAGGGCAAATCCACTCAGCTCTCTGGTTCTGATCCAAGGCTCTCTTAAAGGGATCCCCGGTATGGAAGTTGGGGCAAATCCACTCAGCTCTCTGGTTCTGACCCAAGGCCCCTCTTAAAGGATCCCCGGTATGGAAGTGAGGGCAAATCCACTCTATGCTTTGGTACTGACCCCAGACTGACGTGATTATGTGGGATATTAGCGGTAGTAGTCCGGTGGCTCTGGTTGATAGGATGATGTGGGATATTAGGGGGAGTAGTCCGGTGGCTCTGGCTGATGGGATGATGTGGGATATTAGGGGTAGTAGTCCGGTGGCTCTGGCAGATGGGATGATGTGGGATATTATGGGTAGTAGTCTGGCATCTGTGACGGGATGATGTGGGATATTAGTGGCAGTTGTCCGGTGGCTCTGGCTGATGGGATGATGCAGGATATTAGGGGTAGTAGTCCGGCGGCTGTGACGGGAAGATGTGGGATATTAGTGGTAGTTTTCTGGTGGCTCTGGCTGACGGGATGATGTGGGCTAGTAGTCCGGTGGCTTTGACGGCATGATGTGGGATATTAGGTGTAGTAGTCCGGTGGCACTGGCTGACGGGACGATGTGGGATATTCGGGGTAGTAGTCCGGTAGCTTTGGCTGATGAGATGATGTGGGATATTATAGTGAATGTGGCTATGCGGAGTGGGTGGGGCTCTACCCTCAGCTTTATATATATAGATATCATTATAATTTGTTATAACCAACCCTAGTTAGTTACTATGCCCGGGCAGCGCTGGGCTCTTCAGCTAGTGGGTTAATAATAATGAGTTAATGTCGCCTTGCTATTGAAAGGTGACATTAAGCCGGGTTACTAATGGAGAGGTGTCAATAAGACACCTTTCCATTATTAATCCTATAATAGTAAAGGGTTAAAAAAGACTCACACACACATTAATTAAAAAGTCTTTTAATGAAATATTCAAAGTTTTTGACCAAATTTATTATTCTGCTAATCCAACAGAATCCCTTGTTGCCCTGTAAAAAAGCAAAAAATAAAAAAAACAACAATATCCATACCTCTCTGCCGTTCAGTCAGGTCCCCCGCTGCAATCCATCATAAGGGGTTAACTAGTTTACAACATGGACCGGTGCTAATGCTACCGGCCCCGCTGTAAACCACTGCAGAATGAATTGGCCTCTGACACACCTTCCACCCCAGGCAACCCACCTGATGGAGACACAACTTATTTCAAAAAAATAATTGTCACACAGCACTAAAGTGGGATCAATTTCCACAGAGTAGAAACAATATTATAGGCCTTTGAGACACCTTCTTCTACAGGCAACCCACCAGTTAGAGACTCAACTTGGAGTCTCCACATTTACAAAAAAATTGTCACATAGCACTAAAGTGGTATCAATTTCCACAGAGTAGAACAGTATAATAGGCCAGAGGAGAAACAGTATAATAGGCCTCTGACACACCTTCCACAACAGCCAACCCACCAGATGGAGACCTAACTTGGAGTCTCCACATTTCCAAAAATATTTGACACACAGCACTAAAGTGACATCAATTTCCACAGAATAGAAACAGTATAACAGGCCTCTGGCATACCTTCTACTACAGGCAGCCCACTAGAAGGAGACCCAAAAAATTGTAACATCAGCAGCAGTAGCAATAGCAGGAACAGAAGACACCACAAAGATGGCACAGACTGCAATAACGCGAGATCAATACATGACACTAAAAACGACACCATCACCTAGTCTGCCCAATCTGCGACTGGGGTGCAAAAGTCATCATAGATCCATGACTTGAACATTTTCATGAAAGTCTACACTTTGAGGGGACAGCCAGATGCACTTATCTGTCAGGACACCATCAGCAGCGCTGAAGATACGTTCTGAGAGAACGGTGACTGCTAGACATGACAAAACCTCCAAGGCGTGACAGGCAAGCTCAGGTCACTCTTTCATCTTTTGAAGACCATAATGTAAAAGGGGACAAATCCCCCCTGATGGCATTGATGTTAAGCTCTAGATACTCCTGCACCATCCTCTCCAGTCATTCGCAACGTGTCAGACTTATACTCTGTTCTGCTGCAGCACGGGCTGGTCTAAAAAATGTGTTAAACGACTCACAGAAATTGCTTATGCCACTTACACTGCTGCTGCTGCTAATGTTTTGACGATGACACGTTGACGTTCCTGGTGTTGGACGTCTAAAACTGGGATGCACATTGTGTGCCTCACTGCTGTCTTGGGGAAAACTACTCTTAAAATTATCTACAAGCGTATTTCAATACTCCAGCATGCGCGCATCTCTTTCCAGATGGGGAAGCATCTGGCTAAATTTAGTCTTGCCACTAAAGAAGACTCAAGGTCTCCAAAAATTCATTTTTAAACGGCAGACAAAAATGCAGCAACACTTACCTGCCCAGATCTAGGAACAATTGCACTGCAGTGTGCAGCCAGCCCATAAAGCAAGATGTTAGCAACACAGGTGCAAAATACCAGATAAACAGCCACTCTCCACCTACCCATTCCGGGGGGCGTGACTGCCCAGTATACAATTGCACAATAAAGGCCCGCATAGGGTGTTGTTCACACAAGGGAACTGCATAGTCTCTGGTTCACAGCCTATTAGTCACGCCACTACTATTCCATTAGGCGGGCTGGTCAGCACACCCTCAATGCATGCCAGTGTGAACACCCCCTCATACGAGACCAGACGTGTCTGGGCTCGGCTGCACCCCGAAAAATATAGTGCAAAAAGTACAAAATTAGTGAGGTATTAGCTGATATTTTGGCCAAAATACGTGAGCCCGTAACCTGCGCCAAAAGTCCCCACGCTTACGGGTCCCTACACTAAACTAAATAGCAAAGCCACTAAAGAAGACTCAAGGTCTCCAAAAATTCATTTTTAAACAGCAGACAAAAAGGCAGCAACACGTATTTTGGCCAAAATATCAGCTAATACTACACTAATTTTGTACTTTTTGCACTGTATTTTTCAGGGTGCAGCCGAGCCCAGACACGTCTGGTCTCGTAAGAGGGGTGTTCACACTGGGATGCATTGAGAGTGTGCTGGCTAGCCTGCCTAATCGAATAGTAGGGGCGTGACTAATAGGCTGTGAACCAGACGCTATGCCGTTCCCTTGTGTGAACAACACCCTATGCGGGCCTTTATTGTGCAATTGTATACTGGGCGAAGGAGTTCTTTTCTCCGAAACGCGCGTCGGGGCGCGTTCTCAGGCATCCATCCTTGGCTCATGAGGTATTAACCCTTTAACATTCTTTTTGCTCCCCATTGTACAAAGCGATTTTTGCTTTTTGCACGATGAATCTTTATTGCACACTGGAACTTATGGTTCTTTGATCTATGCATATTTATATTGTTATTGCATTTCTTAATAGCACTACATATTATATATAACTTTCTTGGGGACCCTATTCAGTAGACACATTTTTTGTATTTCTTTTATTTTTGAGCCTGCATTATATGGCTATTTATACAATTTCATGTTATAGCTTACTATGCTATCGTGTTATGTATAAATTTTGATGATGCCTTTCTATGTTTAATGTGTACACCCATTTTTTAATAAAGGGTATTTTATCTACTTTTTGTGTGTTGCCATATCTATTATAAGCATATGATACCTTGTCAGTTTCAACTTCCACCTTACTCAGTGTGCATAGTAGTTTTTTACCGGATGGTCTGCGATCCATTTTTTCAGAGGGGTTGTTTGTATATTTAGTTTATATTATTATATTGGATTTATTATTAAATTAATATTGAACATCATCCCCACTGTTTTAATACTGATTGCGGTGAGCCATAGCTGCACAGTACGGAGGTGGAAGAGATTCTATCTGCACTGATTAAGGGAGAGGTTGAGAGCACTGGTGGATGCCCTAGAGGAGGTGGAGGAGGCAGAAGCAATGGAGGAACTGTTAAATACAGAGGTTTGTCCTGCAAACATTGGGGATTCAAAGACTTGAGCAACCCCTTGACTGCCTGCCCCCACAGCCACCAGAGTCACCCAGTGCCCAGTCTGCAGGATATAATGCCCCTGCTTATGATTGCTCGTCCAGGTGTCAGTGGTGAAATGTACCCTGGCAGGTGGTGAAATGCACCTGGCAGACAGATTTTTTCAGGGAACTGATGATGTTGTCAGCGAATTGCTGGTGTGGCACAGGCACTGCTTTCTTAGAGAAGTAATGCCGACTGGGCAACTGGTACTGGGGACTGCGTTGGCCATCAACTTTCGGAAACATTCTGTATCCACAAGGCAGAAAAGCAGCATTTCCATGGCCAACGGATTGGAGGTGGCAGAGTTCGAACTCTTATCTTTGCCATGTGTAGAAGGAAGCATTCTTTTACGTGCCCAAAACTGTGGGACAGAGCCCTTGGTGCTGTGCTGAGAGAGGGCAGAGTACAAAGAACAGGACAAACTGCTGGACTGTGAGTGAGGTGCAGGCAGAGATGTTATCATGGATTGAGAAAGATGTGGTGTGCTAGGTGACACAAAAGCAGGAGTATGTCTGCCTCCATAACAGCTGACCATTGTTAGGATCCCCGAGGGTGAACCCACTGGACCACGGCAACGAACCTCCCCTGGGCGAGCAGACCAGGTGGACCACCCCCTATACAGGGAGTGTTACGGACAGGCCCAGGGGAAACTATTACCGTGGCAGCTGGTACCCAGGGCAGATGGTGAAGACCAGACAGGTGGTAGGCAAGGAAGCCGGAAAAGCGATGAGATCAGGAAATGCGGAGATAAAAGCAGGTACAGAGGGAACCCAGGAACTTGGGCAGGACAGAGACACAGGGTGGTACAGCTGGAACACTGGGGTACAGGCTGGACGAAGACACTGGATAGCACGGCAGGCACACTGGAGACAGGACTGGAGCAGGACGGCAGGAACACAGGAGGCTGGACAGGAGTAGAACGGCAGGAACACAGGGGGCAGGGCTGGCATTGGACGGCAGAAATACAGGAAGCTGGAGACACGGGATGGCAAGGCAGGAACACTGGAAACAGGAGAGAACAGGTAACTTGGATGGGAGAAAATGCAAAGCAGCGGGGAGCGGAGGAAGCAGCGGCGAAAGCCAGCAAGTGTGGGGCCAGAATCACCAGGAAGTACCAGTGACGATCAGGCAGCGTCACTTGGGAGCGACGACCTGATAAGGAAGAGTGGGGAGGAGCTTCCGGACCCGGATCCTCCCGACCATAGAGAGGACCGGGGGGAGCGGGCGGCTAACAAAGAAGGATGTGCGCGTGCGCGGCGAGACCTGCGGGGAGCGCACGCCCGGGAGGAATCAAGCACCATGATCCGGGCAGGAGGACCGATGGGGACACGCCTGGAAGCTGTGGGCTGGTAAGCATGATGGGGCACGGGAGGCGGCGTCGCGACAGGGGAGAGCGGCGGCATGACAACCGTCTCTCACTCAACCCAACTGTGGTGGGTAAACAATTGTAGTTTCCATGCCGAAGACGTGTGTGTGAAGACTTGGAATGGTGACGGAGAAGGAATAAGCAGCAGATGGGGTTAATGTGATGGCCAGTGGTTGGTGAGGCCCGCTAGTCTGCATTTTAGTGCAGTGAGATTCCCACACTAAGGCATGTTGATCGTGCATGTGCCTCTTCATGCATGTAGTTGTTAGATTATTGCAATTTTTGACTCTACTGAGTTTTTTTGCAAATTTGACAGAAATAGTTTGTTGGGTCATTCTTTGCAGTTTCAAAAAATGCCCAGGCTAGACAACCCTTGCCACCCCTGCGAACTGCACACTTGCGACCGATGCTGGCCACAGCCAGAGTTGGGGCTATGGATACAGAGCTTGTCGTGGAGCATCACTTTGTGTTGCTGTGGGAAGCTGTAACGTAACCTCAACTTCTCAACTTGATACTCCTCCACTTCCTCTGCTAAGCTACTCAGCTTCGCACCTCTGGGTTCACACCAAGTGGGATCTACAACCTCATCGTCATCCTCTCTGTTCTCACACTCCTCACCCTGAGAGTGACTCTCTTCTTGCCCTGACACCACAGCACAGTCCACGTGCACCTCTGGTATCTGAGTCTCATTAGAATCACCTCCACCCTGGTAACATCTGGTGATGATGGTCTGCATTCTGCTTGGATCCTACTTCGTCTGAAAACATTTTGGGCATCAGTGCTGATGCTTTCCTCCTCTGGATTCTGTGATTCTTCAGAGCAGACCTCTGGAATAGAATGTGTGAACAACCCTTCAGAATTGCCAATCTGAGATTCCCTACAGTCAGTGGGGTGTTTGGAAATAATAGTGATTGCCGTGCCAATTCTCAAGATTGTACTGTGCGTTAAGGTGGAGAAAGATGAAGAGAAGTCACTTGATGCAGCGCTTGCCATCCACAGGAGCATATGCTCTTTCTGAGCCTCATCTACAAGGTGTACCACTGTGCGGCTGCCAAAGAAAGTGAGTCCAGTAGGCCGGCCAGTAACAGATGTTGTCAGTGGTCTTTGGATAGGACTAGATGGTGTTTCTTCAGTTGAGCTTTCATTCACATTAACACCTAATCCACGTACACTTTGAACACCAAACCTATTCCTCCTTCCACCATGACCTCACTTTTTCCCACTCATGTTGTAAGTAGCCTTCCCCTCTTGTACCCTGCTGTTTCACAACCTTAGGAGCCCCTCACACATAGCAACTCACCAGCGATCCCAACAACGATATCAACTTGTCAGGATCACTGGTGTGTCGCTACATGATCGCTGGTGAGCTGCCAAACAGGCAGCTTCACCAGTGATCAGCACCAGCGACGACGAGCGCTGGCGTCGCTTTGTACCTTAGTTACCAGCGCGCTGGTGCAAGGAGCTGGTAACCAAGGTAAACAGCGGGTTTCTAAGCGCCACGCGGCGCTTGGGAAACCCGATGTTTACCTTGGTTACCAGCTCCCTGCATCAGCGCGCTGGTAACTAAGGTACACAGAGGGTTTATAAGCGCCGTGGGGTGCTTAGAAACCCTCTGTTTACCTTGGTTACAAGCTCCTGCTCGCTGATTGCTGGTCTCCCGCCTGTCACATGCAGCAATGCGTGCTGGCCAGTGCGAGACCAGCGACCAAAAAAAGTCCTGGCCTTTCCAGCATGATCAGTGATACCGGCAGTGGGGGGGGTCGGTCGCTGATAGGTGTCACACACAGCGATATCGCTGGTGAGATCGCTGTTGTGTCACAAAACTTGTGACTCAGCAGCGATCTCGCTAGCGAGATCACTGTGTGTGACGGGGGCTTTAGACCCACACTAAATAAACAATCACTATTTATTTTCTTAGTGTGCTTGAACAACACTGTCATGCCTAATGATTTTTATCTGGAAATCTGGCCTTCTGATTTGCCACTGAAACACAGTTTTAGTACAAACGATTTGGAGTAGCTAACTGGGCCTCGTGACTGGACCACTATATTAGGCCTAACAATTTTTAAGTGGAAATCTGGCCTTTTGATTTGCCACTGAAACACAGTTTTATCACAAAAGATTTTGAATAGCAAATTCAGCTTCGTGGCTGCACCACTATAATAGGCCTACCAATTTTTAAGTGGAAATCTGGCCTTCTGATTTGGTTTCTGTGCCCTGATTGGTTGCCGGAATCAACACACATAAAGTTGAAGGGAAAAAAAGTGCGCTCCACCCCTATAATCTCTTCAGATGCTCCTCTAACCTCTCCACACCCTCTCCCCTCATCAAACACATCCCCTCATTCCCCCCGCTCATCATACAGCACCACTATTCTAGCCAATGTAATAGAAAAGCATTAGTGTAAACGCAATGATTTACCGAACTGTGACCAACTTTGAGTAAAAATGCTCATGAAAGTGAACACAATTTGAGATTGGCAAACGTTTTCCAAACACAATTGTTCATCTCTACTAATGATGTCCCAAATGTGCTCGATTGTAGACAAGTCCGAACAAAATGCAGGCCATGGTAGCCCTTTTAGGTCATTCCGGTTGCTCACAATTGCATAAGCAATAGTGTTGTGTTGAGAAATGGCTACTGATACACTTTCATGTTCATTCGTAATGGCCTCATCATTACGTTCTAGACCAATCTCTGGCTATAATTGCATCCAAGATTAATGCAAAACTCATTGCTGAAGAGGATAGTCCTCCAATCCGTCTTCCATTGCTATCTTGTTCTGCACCATGATAGGCATTGAAAGAGATGGCGTCAGGTCAATAGAAAACTTGTAGCTGATCGACTGGCTCATAGCCCAATATCTTGCAACCACTTTATGACAGTTTGGGTAGACAATGTTTGACAAATGAGGCTCAGTATGTGACGTATAATTTCACTTGCAGTACAGAATGGATCACTATGCGCCATTCTTTGAAACTGAAAAGATCCTGTGGGCACCACATGAAGGTACCTTCATGGGGGAACTTCACACTAGTTCCCCAGAGATAACATGACAAAATGTATGGTAGCCGTATCCCTGTAGTCTTCATTCCAGATACACTAACAGCTCGGCCTGTGGCGTGCACAGACACCCTGTGCATGAAAAGTATATGAGCCCCTCTTTTGTTTGTGACAAAAGCTGCATGATGTTTTGAGGGTGGAAGTAGGTCCTCATACCTCTTGGGATACTGTGCAGCTGCACAAGTTGCATCAATAGGGTGTCTGCCCCTGACATCGGTGTTACATTGATTTAGTTGTGGTACCAGTGGCACAGCGATTTCTCCAAAGGGTCTCTGGAGCCATTTTTTAGCATAACAACACCAGGCCACATAATGCTCATTCTACACTTAGCAGCCTGCATAATTCAAATGTGCAACCATAGCCTCCACGTGCAACCATAGACTGCACAGTCTCTGGACTTGTTTCCCATTGTTGCTTGACAATTGTAAAGGGAGCTGCCAGCAGTGGATTTTGATGATTTCAGTGATTAATTGCATTCAGTGTGGCAGACTATTCCTCAGACAGCCATAAATAACCTCATAAATAGCCTGACAAGGCATGAACGTGTGTGTAATTGTCAAGCTCATAGTAATACTGAAAAATTAAGATGTTTTGAAAATATTTTCAGTTTTTCATCATTTGCATAACATTAACATGTCTATTGATACTGTGATTTTTGTAACTACAAGACTTTTCCTTCTTGGTGTTGCAATTTCAACGTGGAGGATTGTATTCAAATTAAATGGAACATAAACTGAATAATAGGCTTAGAAAGGAAGTTCTTAGTAATTTTGCAATAAGCCAAATTAATCCAACTTACATTAACATTTGTGGTTAAAACCAAAAACTGAGAAATCTTAATGTTCTGGAATGTAGACAGACCTGTCTCAATAAGGGTTAATAAGTAACCAAAATGTAAGCAAAGTAAGTTTGACTATATTATCTTACATAGGCTCATATTTCATAAGCAGTAGAAAAGTATGTCACATTAATAATAGTACACAGAACTGTAAATTCAGTTCTATCTTCCCATACTCTGTCCGCATGGGAATAAAACTACTTATCTATTTAAAAATACACATGTTTTTGTTTTGTTTGTTTTGAATGACTAAATCTCTGAGTCATGGCTTTGCCACTCGTGACTGAGAGTTGTTCACAACTTTTGACACAAAAACATGATCTCTTTAGTAAACACAAAGTATGAAAGTCAGGTTTTGTTTCCTATTTGAAATTATGGTTACAGAATAATAGGGTTATTAATTCAGTCATAAAACAGGGTCTTTCTTTTTAGGCGGTCCCAAGATGTCCAATACCCTTGGGGTCGTGTGAAAGTCAAGGATGATAAATAGAGTGTAGTAAAAATGCAATAACTTATTTCAATATATACAGCGAGTGAAATAAGTATTGAACACTTCACCAATTTTCTAAGCAAATATATTTCTAAAGCTGCTATTGACCTAAAAATATCAACAGATGTCGGTAACAACCCATCCAATCCGCAAAGGGAAAGAAATCAAACCATAGATTTCCATAAATTAGGTTTTGTGTAATAATGAGAATTGACACAGAAAAAAAAAAAAGAACAAATGAAGAAAGAGAGGCGCAAAAACCCATGGAAAGTCATGACACCATCTGAAATCTATCAGTCATTAGAAAGCAATCCTTCCACTTAGTGAAAAATAATATAAGCTGGTTCAACAGATGGCCTATAAAAAGTGTCTCATTATCAAGGTGCCACAAAAAACATCTCATGGTGGGTAAAACTAGTGAGCTGTCTCAAGACCTTTGCAACCTTATGGCCAAACATACTGATGTCATTGGTTACAGAGGATTTTATAAACTGCTGAAGGTTTCAGTAAGCGTTGTTGGGGCCATAATCCAGAAATGGAAAGTACATCATTTGCCCAACCAGCCATGACCAGGTGCTCCCCTGAAGATTTCAGACAAAGTAAATATCAGAAGAGTTGTTCAAGATCAAAGGACCACTCGTGGAGAGCTATAGAAAGACGTGGCATCAGCAGGTAAAGTTGTTTCAAAGAAAACTATGAGTAATGAAGTCAACCTTTGCTGAACAAAATGCATGTTCAAGTGCATTTAAAAGGGTACTCTGGGGAGATAGAAAAAAGTTATTCTATTGCTCATACCTTCATAGACTATTAGCATAACGTTAATAGTGCTGTTTTTCATCCTCAGAGTAGCTGTAAGGCCGGAGTCACACTAGAGAGGAATACAGATGAGTGAGAGGCGTTAAAAGCACGCATTACACACGGACCAATGATTCTCTATGGGTTTGCTCCCAACAGCTGTATATTTCTCGTCCGTATTCTACGGTCCGTGCCAATCGCAGCATGCTGCGATTGTTAGCGTACTACGCCCGTAGTACGCCAATGCAAGTCTATGGGTGCGCAAAAAATACGGATTACACACGGACCACACGTGTGACTTGCGAGAAATACGCAGGTCTTTTGGCTGGTGACAGGAAATGGGCCAATCCATCATCAGGAAGCCTAGACATGCAAATGAGCTCAAAAAGCGCTCCAGATATCCAGGAAGTACGCCTCCACGGAGTACAGCAGCGTCATGGCGCCATATTTCCTAAATGTGGAGATGCTCATTGTACTGGTGCAGGAGCGGCCAGAACTCTGGGACCAACGTGATGCCCATTATGCGAACCAGGCAAGAAAGGAGGCGTCATGGAGGCGCATATGTCGCCAGATGTTCCATGATTTTGGTGATCAGCCACGTGAGGAGCAGCAGAAACTGAGTAAGTACAAGCCAAAAAATGATTAAAATTACCTCACATCAAAAAATGCATATAGAATCAGCCCCCCCCTTCCTGTGCTTGTACTTTTTTCCTCATGAGGCGGGTAGATTTTGATGTGACACATGGTTTGTCACTGCCATAATTAGACCCAGGCCACAAGCTCCTCATCCTCTTAGCCAACCAAGTTATTAAGTGTAGTTACTTGATACATTAACTATTCTGACCCTGTGTATCTGGCCTGGATGCCCCAATTAGATATGCCACCCTGGGTAGAAAGCGCTCCCCAGAAGGCCACATGTCTAGACTACTGGTAGCAAATTTGACCGATCAAATAAGTTAAATTGAGAATATTTCCTGTCACATTGCAGTGGAAGATGCGATGAGACGCTGGCGTAGCATCCGCGATCAGTACAGGTGGGAACGTCAGCAGCCGTCCAGGAGTGGTGATGCGGGCTACGTCAAGCGAAAATGCATCTATTATGACCGCCTCTCCTTCCTCACCCCTATTCTGGATCTGAGACCGTAAGTAGATACCTCACACCACATTACACAGATACTTTACAGGGTCAAAAATATTAATGTATTTTTGGCTCTGTTCTATTTCATAACAGAACTCAGTCCAACCTTATGGATAGAGGAACATGCTCAGATACAGAGCCCATCATCGATCCTGTAGGGGATGAGGTGGCAGTCCCATTTTCTCCCCCTACAAGAAGCATGGGTGAAGAATCCTCTCAGTAGAACCCATTGCCTGCGCCACAAACCCCACCACCAGGACCATCTGCTGCTGCACCATCACCCATACTGGAGGAGCAGGGCAACATGAGCAGCAGCCCAACTGGCCAGATCTGGGGCTCCCCACAGCCTGCAGTAACATTCCGGCGAGGAGGAAGAAGGCGCCAGATCCCTGCCCAAGATACTCGGATCAATGTGGACACAGGGGTCCTCAACTATCTGGCTAAAGTGAAAACAGATGATGGGAAGGAGGCATACTCACGTAGCCTGGCCCTTTATCTACGTGCCCTTTCCCGTGAGGTGAGGCTCCATATTTGAGGATGTTTTCAGATCCTGCTTGATGCAAGCACACCCCCCAATACCCCATATGAGCTGTTTGAATATCTGGAGAGGTGGCAGCTTTCCCCTCCCCCTGAAATCTAATGCGCATGAGACCACCCACACAGATGCTTGCTCAAGCAGGCTCTGAGGATCCTCAAATACGTGGGCCTACACCTCACCCCCTTCCTCCCCCTACCCAACCTTTACAACACCAGCAACATATGTCTGCCTCTAGCGAACCCCAACAATATGGCCACTTTTTCCCACCCAGTGTTCGAGGCTGGTCCCAACCTGGTTGGGGACAACATGGCTATATTGGTGGGTATGAGACACAGGCCTACCCGAGCCAACAAGATGCCCCTCTTCATTATTACTCTAGCCAGTACCCCAAACAATCCCAGGAGGAAGGACACTACCCACATCATGGGCAACAGTATGCCCCCACACAGGGCGATGTTGGCCAAAGTAGCCAGCAGCAACCACAGGCTGCTCTTCCGCCTTCTCCTTCCCCAACTTTCTACAATTTATAAGAGCATAAAAACATGCAAATTCTTTACGCATACCGTACATCAGTGTCCATAAGCGGTCTGATGCCAGGAGATGTCCTGTGTGGTTCAACTGGTGCTCTAAATCCCAATCCAAAGGAAAAAAAAGAGGTGGTCTCCATCATCAAAATGATATAAAAAAGAAAAAACTCACATTTATTAGGAAGGTTTTCAAATCATATTAATAAGCCACCATGACAGGCAAGGCGTTACGTTACGCGTTTCTGACACATTTTATGTCTGTAAAAAAGACAATATTTCACCACGCTATACTGGGAAAGTCAAAGGATCAAAATAGACTACTCACTTTAATACATAGAGAGAGCATGATGTCCTTGAGGCTGTTCGCCTTGATTTGGGAATATATTTAGCTGCCAAAAAAGTGACTAATTGAATAAGGGCAGCACGCCTTTTCTAGGCATTATCAAGTGAGTAGTCTATTTTGATCCTTTGACTTTCCCAGTATAGCGTGGTGAAATATTGTCTTTTTTACAGACATGTAATATGTGTCAGAAATGCGTAAGGTAGCCTAGCCTGTCATGGTGGCTTATTAATAGGATTTGAAAACCTTCCTAATAAATGTGAGTTTTATCTTTTTTATATCATTTTGATGATGGAGACCACCTCTTTTCTCCTTTGGATTCAAAATGTCTAATGTAGCAATTTTGTTCTTGCATTCTGTTTTTTTTGGATGTGTGAAAATTGTATTTTACTAAAATGTTCACATCTGCAAAAAGGCCAATTTGGCCCATTGCCCCAGTTATCATATGGCAATAATATGTTTGCCTTTAAAAAAAAAAAAAAAATTTGTCTACTACAGTTTACATCTCTGTCTCAATTCTGAAAAACCGTGTCAGCATACTAACATACGCTTACCAATGCAATTAAACAGTCATAGAATCAGAAGGGGTAGAAATATATATATTTAGCCACACATAAAAACAAAAATTATAACATAGATACAGCATGCTCTTGCCAAGAAGTTTCCCCCTCAGGTGACAAAGTAATTAGTGAAAATATCACGCACTTTGAGTCCAGAGAGCGGTCTACGTTGAGGGTTGATAGGTGGTCTCACCCTACGCACATTGTCCGGCCTACGCACAACACTGCCGAGAAGGAACAATCATGTATCCTGGTGAAGTTATGAAGAACCACACAGGCTTTAACTACTTCATTAACATTTTGTTCACTCAGCTGAATAGCAGACTGGAGTACCCATCATTTGGCACAAAGAATGCCAAAGGAACACTCCACCAGTCGCCAAGCACGTGATAGGCGCAAGTTAAAAATTCTGCGCCTGTGGTCAAGGTTGCGCCGGGGATATGGCCTCATGACATTGCGTGTTAACTGAAACGCCTCATCTGCAACAAGGACATAAAGGACAGATTATTGAGTGGAGCCTGGTAGCTGGCGTGGTGGTGGTAGATCCAACTGTTTGGTGCGTAGCCGCCGAGCCATAATGGAAGTATTGAAGACTCGAGAGTCTCCCGTCCTTCCATAGGCCCCAATGTCAACAATTATAAACTTGTATTGAGGGTCGGCCAGTGCCAACAATACAACAGAAAAGTATTGTTTATAATTGAAGAATTGGGAGCCAGAGTTCGGCGGCTTACGCACCCGGATATGTTTGCCATCAAGGGCCCCGATACAATTTTGAAACTGGCATTCCTCCTCAAAGTCCCTTGATATCCTCAACCAGTCTTCCATCCTGGGCTCGGGCATGACGACTTGATGTAGTCTTGTCCAGATTTCAATACATGTTGACCTGACTATGCCAGAAATGGTAGATCTTCCAATGAGAAACTCATGGTGGAGGACGGCATAAGACAGGCCAGTGGACAGGAAGCTGAAGAACAACAGAAAAGGAACATTTTAGAATGCACAAATTCCAAAAAAAGCAGGTACATACATACCAAACTTGTTAGGAATTCAGAGCGACTAACACACACATATTTGGTTGCACAATGAGTTAGTGCTATTCAGTACATATTACACATAACATTCTGGTCTGTAAGTTGAAACATATGTGGACTAAGATGAGGGCATTAAACTTAGTCTAATAATCCAAAAATACATACTTTGGCCAACACATTATGAACATAGAGAATGTGGTTGTGTAGTACATACCGAATTGTGAGTAGAAGTCGCTCCTCTGCAGATATAGCTTTGCGCATCCTTGTGTCCTGAAAGGTTATCCCAGGGCGCACTGTCTCCAAGAGTCGATCAAATGTTGCAAGGCTCATGCGACAGTATTGGTAGAATTTTACAGGATGCTCCCGCATAGAAGAATAGGGGCGGTGAAAATGACCTCTTGTGAGTCGTTGCCTCAAAAGTGGATGGACGCACATGCGTCTCCTCCTCCACGGATCCACTATCACTGGGTATGGTTGGCCAAAGCGGCGTGACAAAAGCCAGTTGAAGAGAACCTGCTCAGTTGTGTTGAAACTCAGACTGTTCGCCATGTTGCACATACAACACCAACACACCTAGTGAAGGCAAGGTCACAAATGGACAGAATGGAGGCAGCCACCTGTTCCTGAGGCAATAAATAGGGTGCAGGCTAATGATTTAAATAGTTAGCAGGCCTCAAAACCGTTAAATGTCCATTTTGCAAGGCTGCGAGAAAATCTCGCCATACGGATTGCATACGGATGCCATACGGATTACATACGGATGCAGACATGCGCAAAATACGCAACAACACCTTGCTTACGGATGACATACGGAGAACTATTTAGGGGTCATTCATCCGTATTACGCATGTAAACTACGGACCATATTTTGCGCCGGTTAGTGTGACCCCGGCCTAATTCTGTGACACTGGAGCTGCTCCTTGGAGCTTCCCATCCCTTATGGGACGTTAAGTCACATACAAGGGTCGTGGCCCGCTCCTGGCTGCTAACAGCCGCCTGTTCTCTGATACCAACTGCTTGTATTCAGTCTTATATCAGGGGTTGTGGAGGGGGCATGGTCTGTATTCAGTCTGAAATCAGGGGAGTGGCCTTCTCCAGGTTGCTATCAGCAGCCTGCCCCCTTAATCTGTTTGTATTTATTCTGATATCAAGAGGTGAGGCCTACTCCCCGCTGCTAGCAGCAGTCAGCCCTGTAATAATCTCTTCTTCACTGCAGTGTTAAGGCCCCGTCACACTAAGCGAGATCGCTAGTGATATCGCTTAAGCGTCACCGATTTGATGACGCAACAGCGACATAGTCAGCGATGTCGTTTACGCATCACCGATTTGATGATGCAACAGCGACGTCGTCAGTGATGTCGCTATGTGTGACATGCAGCGGCGATGTGGCCCCTGCTGCGATGATGATGATCGGGCTCGAACGTCCTGGGCCGTTTTTTGATCGTTGGCGTCCCGCTGGTGAGCCTGAATCGCTGAGTTTGACACCCTTTATAAACGAAGCGACCTCATTGGCGACTCATTTCTCTGTAGCGCAGGCGGGACTAGGTTTTCTTTTGTAACGCCCCTCAGCTCCGATTGGTGGCCAATACTCCATCTCGGCATAAAAGACAACGTAAAACTGCGCTCCCATCCATTGTTCCTGAGCGCTCTGTGGATACATTATTCCTCCAGCGCGCAGGTGCTAGTCCTTTGTGCATTGTATGAGGATACTTTATGGTTTCTGCGATCCTGTCTGATTCACTACTGTGCTTCTTCTTTGATTTTATACCTTCTGGATTTTTCCCTTGCAAGGTAGGCATTGTTTGTGATGTTTCATTATGACCCTTTTTTGTGTTTCTTAACTCCTTTTTGTTTTTTTTTTAGTTTGTTTTTTTTTTGGTATGGTTTTAAGGCTGCTTGGCTTCAATATATATACAGGCGTGTTGCCAAGAACAGCCTTTTTTTTTGCCACGCCCACCCCCTCAATTTTTAGATCTTTGTTGCGTTAACGTTTAGAGGTAATCTATTTGTTATATTTTATCCTCCATTTATTTAACAAATCTTTTAAGCATTTTTGAGGCCTGTAACATAGGATTAGAAAGCAGTCTTTTGCCTGCCGTGCCCAGCCCCCGCCATTTTAGGATCTTTGCTGCGTTACCTTTTGTAAGCCAGCTGTTATTTGAAATAATAACTCTATTCTACATTTGTTTATGCTATTACCCTTGAAAGCTAATGGAGGGCTGCTTGGCTTCTGTGTGTGTGCATACGGTTTGTCATGGGCAGCTATTTTAGTTTTTTAGCCGCGCCCACCTACGCCATTTAACACTGTCTTTAGTATTTCCTGTACTAATTACGTCAGCTATCAATTGTATGCAATCTTAACATAAAACATGTCCAGTTATAACAATTGCATTTTTTTTTTATTAACTTATCTCTTTACCGGTTATTTTGCAGTTTGCACATAATGAACATGAACAACGCGGAGCACGTGGTTGTGGTAGCTGCATTACTGATGGAGGGAGAGCGACAAGAGGCATGGATGGAAGAGACGCATTCCAAACGAAAGCGTCGCATGTGGACCAGAGAATGGCTGGAGCAGAGGTCCAAATTCACCCACATGCAACTAGTGAGAGAGTTGCAGGAGAAGAATCCTCATGATTGCCAGAATTATCTGCGGATGTTAGAGGAATCATTCAAGCTCTTACTGGAATGTGTGAGGCCACTAATTGAATGAAAGGATACAAATAAGCGTGCAGCTGTTTTGGCAGACGAACGATTGGCAGTCACGCTGCGATTCCTGGCAACCGGACACTCGCTGCAAGACTTGCAATTTTCTGCAGCTGTTTCTAGATCACTGCTCAGCGTGTTAATTCCAGAGACATGCAACGCCATTGTCCGCAGTCTATGGAGCTACATGCCTTTTTGCAAATTGGAGGTGGAATTGCAAAAAATTGCATCTGATTTTGAACATACTTGGCAGTTCCCTAACTGTGGTGGGGCTTTGGCTGGCAAACATGTGCGGATCACGCAACCACCTAACAGCAGATCGTATTACTACAACTACAAGGGCTATTTCAGAGTAATCCTCATGGCCCTTGTTAACTCCAATTATGAGTTTATTAACGTTGATGTTGGCATGAACAGCAGGGTTTCGGACGGAGGCGTTATGGAGCACGCTTGAATAACTGTGAACTGCATTTGCCAACCAACATGGACACAACTGGCAACCTTAATTTTGTTTTTGCGGGTGATGAAGCCTTCCCCCTTCATGCAAATCTTTTGAAACCGTACCCACAAAAATTTCTGACGGAGGAAAGGCGTATTTTTAATTACAGGCTGTCAAGGGCAAGACAGGTTGTTGAAAATGCCTTTGGCATCATGGCCAACCCCTTTAGAGTTTTCCACACTCCAATAAACCTGAAGCTGGAATCTATAGACTCTGTGATGTTGGCCTGTTGTGTGCTGCACAATTTTCTTTGGCAATGCGATGCTGTAGCTTACAGTCTGCCTGGCTTCATGGACTCGGACAGCAATGGTAACGTGGTGCTCTGAGAATGGCGTGAAAATGATCCCGCAATCGCAGGACTTCAACCAGTCAATCAAGGCAGAAGCAAGGACGATGCGAAGGCCTGCCGAGACAAGTACTGCCAATACTTTAACGGGTCTGGTGCAGTGACTTGGCAGCATCAGATATAGTGGGCAATTATACATTGTTTTTTAATTATTTGTTATACTTTCTGCTAACAAAAATAACTTTTAAGTTTACAAATGCTTTCTTGTTATTTCACTAATAAGGGCAATAAGGGAGAAGGGCAATAAGGGAGTGATGAGGGAAAGAGGAGTAATGGGGAGAAGGCTAATGATGTTAGCGATGGGGAGAGAGGAGTAATGGGGAGAAAGGTAATGATGGGGAAAGAGAAGTAATGGGGAGAAGGCTAATGATGGGTTTGATGGGGAAAGAGAAGTAATGGGGAGAGACAAGTAATGGGGAGAAGGCTTATAATGTTAGCGATGGGGAGAGAGGAGTAATGGGGAGAAAGCTAATGAGAGTGATGGGGAAAGAGCTAATGATGGTTGTGATGGGGAAAGAGAAGTAATGGGGAGAAGGCTAATGATGGGTGTGATAGGGAGAGAGGAGTAATGGGGAGAAAGGTAATGATGGGGAGAGAGGAGTGATGGGGAGAAGGCTTATGATGTTAGTGATGGGGCGAGAGGAGTAATGGGGAGAAAAGTAATGAGTGTGATGGGGAGAGAGGAGTAATGCGTATGATATAGCATTATATAGCTGTTGTAATGCCTAGACATATTTGCAAACTCTGTTGCATCTCCAAAGAGACTGCGGTTAATTATATAACGCATCTGCGTTCCCAAAGTTGCACGTGCATCATGACGTTATGACGCTCTGGTGGGCGGCGTTAATGCGGCCTGGTGACAGATGAGCCACAAAATGGTGTCCAGGCGTTCTGTTCCATGGGGGGAACCTGAGGTGCGCTTCCTTATCCAGGAGTTGGATGCACGGGACTATGACTGTGCTAGACACGACCGCCCCATACTCCACAAGAAACGGGTACTCCGCAAAATACGGAGAGGCCTTATGCGCACCTTTGGCATAGAGCGGACCACCACACAGATCCGCAAAAAACTTGCGGATCTGCGATACCGATCCAGTGAGCGCATTGCCAGCATCCGCACTGAAAAAGAAAGAAAGGGGACAGGGTGAGTGTTTTTGTCATAAAAAGAGATGACTTTATTGATAACAAATGATTGAAAACATTAAAAAAAAAAAAAAACAGTGAAAACCGCATAGGTCCTGTGCACACCATAAGTATTATAAAGATAGTACAAATAACAGCTCCATAAGAAAAAGCCAAGTACGAATCAAATACAATCATATAAATGGCAATTCATTTAACTATGCAGGAGATTTCAAACAGACATAAATGATCACTAGATAAAGAGCTGCATAATAAACCCCCCATGGAAAAGTGGACCACTATACCACATCAAACAGCTACAGGCATAAATCGGCTTGGAGAAAGGAATGCACACCATAGCATGCTGAAATGAGTATGCCAATGAAGCCAATGCAACGGCCAAATATATCAATCTGTAAGAGTGCAAAAGCACATACAAATGGCCAAAAAAAAATAAATGCTAAGATGAAATCATCCACACAAAAAGAAGGCACAAGGCCTAACATAAGGGTGGCGGTCCCTTGAACATTCAGAAAAAGTCCATTATATACATGCTATAAACGGAGCCATGGGAGACCAGTTGATGAGCACAGGGAGCAGAGGCGGGAACCCAACGCGTGTCGCCGTTACAAGGACAGCTTCATCAGGGGAAGTGGGTGTTGTTATCCACACAGCCATTAAATACCTCAAATATAAGTGGTAACCATCAACATGTGTGCAGGAATCCGTCGGACTGGAATCGGAAGTGATGGCTGATATATAGTGCTGGCAGACGTCTCTGCCAGCACAAGCCCAGTGCGCACGCGCCGGTACAACCAGCGCGATGCACGGGACGAGATGCAGGAAAAAACCTATAGCGCATGCGCAGCTCCCGGGAGCAACAGAAATAAGAGCCCAATGTAGATGCACTCAACAAATGCGAATAGATTGAATAAAGCCTCAATAACAGAAATGTAAACAATCCAAATGATAAACAGGAGATAATGCCCCATAAAATGAAAAAAAACGAAGTTTTTTCAAAGAAAAATATATGTAAAAATGAAAAGGCACAAAAAAAATTTTTTGATTATAAAAATAGAGGAATTAACGCACAGTACCAATGAATGACCACAAAATATGTGTAGGCAGAAATGCATGTGCACATATACACACATGCACAATAAGCGCGTGTGTATACAGGTACACGTGCATATACAAAAATGAGCCCACCTGCGTGGAGGCCATGATATAAAACATGTGTCCAAAACTGTGCGTGTGTATATGCAAATACACCCGCACATGTATGGTAAATGCACACATCAACCCACACGCATAAAAGCATCAACCCAAGAAAAATTTTTTATTATGGTGTAAAAAGCAAAAAAACAAAAATGTGAAGCACTGAAACACTCCGTTAAGGCCTGTTTCACACATCAGTTTTTTTGGTCAGTCAAAATCCGCTAAAATGGTGGATAACGAATCCGTTCGTGTTCTGACCACAACGTTTGGCACCGGACCGTTATTTTAACGAATCCGTCAATGGAAGAATTTTAAAGGAACCGCTGCCTGGGGGGGAGGAGAGATCGATAGAGATAGAGAGAGAGACTTTTTCAGCCGCCAGAGTTTAGGGTTAAATTTGCGGCTGAGTGAAGTCTTTCGGGCATGCGCAGTGAGAAATGCGGATCCTGCCATCCGAAAAAACGTTGCATGGTCCGTTCGGGCATGTCGGCGAACGTCAAAATTTTGGCGGATGCGCAAATAAACGGATCCAAAGGATGGCCATCCATCAAGATCCGCCGGTAATGCAACTCAATGGGAAAAAAAACGGATCCGCCAAGAAAAATGACGGATCCGTTTTTTTGCAAAACGTCGGATTTTGACTGATGGGCTCAAACGGATGTGTGAAACAGGCCTTAGAGATCAAATGTCGGATGACCAAGGAGAGATTGTATGGTGTATGGTTTTCATGCATTTAAAAAAAAAAAAAGGGCCCAAAACCAAAATGTCCAAACGTCCAAAAGAAACTGTGGATCCAATCTTCTATATGTTGGATAAAAATGAGGAGTCCAAAGAGGGACCTAAGCCAAAGGCACTGCCGAGAACCAGCTGACGGTGCTGGAACTCGGATGGGTAGCAGAAGGTACCCATGAAAAACAAAGTTGCAAGGCCGCGAGCCGGCCGCAGTTACCGAAACCCACAGTCCTACAGGGGGCGCTTGTCCTATTGGCACTACGAGACCAGCCTTTGTTGCCAGATCCCGCAGCCCACATAGGAAGCCCATAAACTGCAGGCACCATAGACTTGCCTAACCCGACCGCAACATGACAGGACAACGTATTGGTGGCAAAGTGACCTTGACACTGCCCGGAAACAGCAGGCGTGCTGGAACAAGGCTGGGCAGGAGGGAGTACCCGTGCCAAAGACAATGCCGGGAAACAGCTGGCGGTGCTGGAACCCAGGGAAAATACTACAAACAGAGTGGAGACAGGCCTAATTGGAGCAATTTTAAAATCTGTAGTTGTGTGAGTGTGGACAGAGCAGGAGAAATTGCCGGACACACAGCTGGGGATCAGATGACATTTCTGAACCCCAATAACACTGGAGCATATGTTGACTGTGCAGACGGCACTTCTGAGCAGCAACTGGCGATGTTGGAGCCCAGGGTCAATCAGGGTGTAGGCTGAGGCCTAATTTCATCAAGTTTAATATCTGTTGTAGACTACTACTGATTTCAACCCCTTAACGACCAGGGGTATTTTTGGATTTGCATTTTCATTTTTCCCTCCCCTTCTTTCAGAGCCATAACTTTTTTATTTTTCCGTCTATATGGCCATGTGAGGGCTTATTTTTTGCGGGACGAGTTGTACTTTTAAATGACACCATTGGTTTTACCATGTCGAGTACTCAAAAACGGGAAAAAAATTCCAAGTGCGGTGAAATTGCAAAAAAAGTGCAATCCCACACTTGTTTTTTGCTTGACTTTTTGCTAGGTTCACTAGATGCTAAATCTGACCTGCCATTATGATTCTCCAGGTAATTACGAGTTCATAGACACCAAACATGTCTATGTCCTCTTTTATCTAAGTCCCACTAGTAGTGGGAATGTGGACAGAGCAGGAGACATTGCCGGACACACATCAGGGGATCAGCTGACGTTACTGAACCCCAGTAACACAGGAACAAGTGTTGATTGTGCAGACGGCACTTCTGAGCAGCAACTGGCGGTGTTGGAGGCTAGGGTAAATACTAGAGACAGAGTGGAGCCAGAGGCCTAATTGGAACAAGTTTGAAATCAGTAGTAGTGTGAATGTGGAGGCAGCAGTAGACAATGCCAGACACAAGGCAGGGGAGCAGCTGGCGTTACTGAACCCCACTAACACAGGAGCTAGTGTTTTTCTCTGTGCAGATGGCACTTCTGAGCAGCAACTGGCAGTGTTGGAGACCAGGGTCAATCATGGAGTTGGCTGAGGCCTACTTGGAGCAAGTGTAAAATCTGATGTAGTTTGAATGTGGAGGCAGCAGGAGATATTGCTGGACACACAGCAGGCGAGCAGCTGGCGTTACTGAACCCCACTAACACAGGAGCTAGTGTTTTTCTCTGTGCAGACGGCACTTCTGAGCAGCAACTGGCAGTGTTGGAGACCAGGGTCAATCATGGAGTTGGCTGAGGCCTACTTGGAGCAAGTGTAAAATCAGATGTAGTTTGAATGTGGAGGGAGCACGAGATATTGACGGACACACAGCAGGGGAGCAGCTGGCGTTACTGAACCCCACTAACACAAGAGCTAGTGTTTTTCTCTGTGCAGACGGCACTTCTGAGCAACAACTGGCGGTGTTGGAGCCCAGGGTCAATCATGGAGTAGGCTGAGGCCTACTTGGAGCAAGTGTAAAATCAGATGTAGTTTGAATGTGGAGGGAGCAGGAGATATTGCCGGACACACAGCAGGGGAGCAGCTGGCGTTACTGAACCCCACTAACACTGGAGCATGTGTTTTTCTCTGTGCAGACGGCACTTCTGAGCAGCAACTGGCAGTGTTGGAGCCCAGGGATTACAGTTCAGGTGGTAGAAACATGAACACAGCAGGAGACCTGGATACTTTTGCCAACCAATTATTTATTCTGGAAGAGGCCTGGCAAATTCCGGCGAGATCCAGGCCTTGTTCATTTTCAGAAAAGTAAGCCGGTCAACGTTATCGGAGGATAGTCGCGTGCGACGGTCTGTTAGTACACCACCTGCGGCACTAAAGACGCGTTCCAATAATACACTAGCAGCAGGGCTAGCCAGCCCCTCCAATGCATACTGGCTAAGCTCTGGCCATGTATCCAGCTTAGAGACCCAAAACTTGAAGGGGGAAGAGCCGTCTGGGAGTACACTGACAGGGCAAGACATGTAGTCTGTCACCATCTGACCGTCTGTGATGGTGTAGACATTTGTGGCGGGCACACAAAACTTTGCCACATTTGGGCCATACTGGTCTTGCCTTGTGCTGAGGCGCTGCCTCTGCTCCCTCTTTGTACAGAGCTTTCTCCACTGCCTCGACTCACAGAGCTGCTTTGTAAAGCACTAGCAGCACTGCTCTCAGGTGAAATGGAGAACATGATGAAATGCACCAGTGTGTCTTGGTACTCCCGCATTTTATGCTCCCGGTTTAACGGTGTTATCAGGCTTTGTAAGTTGTCCTGGTAGCGAGGATCTAGGAGGGTGTACACCCAATAATCAGCCGTGTTGAGAATGTGGGCGATGCGGCAGTCGTTTCTCAGGCACTGCAGCATGAAATCAACCATGTGCTGCAGACTTCCAGCTGCCCAAGAAAAGCTGTCCCCTGCTTGAGGCATCATCTCTGCCTGCTCTGCATCACCCCACCCTCTCTGTACATACTGACTACTAGAGCATTGTGTACCTCCCTCCTCTGGAGACATGTCTTCCTCCTCTATATCCTTCTCACAAAGTGTCCCCTGCCTAGGCCTTTGTGAGGAACCACGTTGCGCAGACTGTTCAGAAGCAGATGGCATTTGTGACTCCTCATCCTCCACCTCTTCCAAAACCTCCTCCCTTAGTGCTTGCAGTGTTTTTTGAAGTAGGCAGATAAGGGGGACAGTCATGCTGACTAGTGCATAATCTGCACTCGCCATCCGAGTGGAATCATCGAAGGCACGCAAAACGTGGCAGATGTCCTTCATAGAGGCCCACTCAGTGGTGCTGAAGTGTGACCGGCGCACAGTGCAACTTGTTTGCGCCTGATGCAGCTGGTACTCCATTACTGCTGCCTGCTGCTCACACAACCGCTCCAACATATGTAACATTGAATTCCACCTGGTGGGTAGGTCACATATGATGCGATGTTCCGGAAGGCGGAATCGGCGCTGCAGAGCTGCAATGCGAGATTTTGCCATGCTGGAGCGCAGAAAGTGAGCGCACTCTATGCGGACCTTGTGCAGCAGTGCATCAAGATCCGGATAGTCCCTCAGAATGCTCTGCACGACCAAGTTGAGCACATGTGCCAGACATGGGATGTGAGTGAGGTTGCCTAGGCCCAGAGCTGCCACCAGATTTCGGCCATTGTCACACACTACCAAGCCAGGCTGGAGGTTCGCTGGCACAAACCACAGGTCACTCTCCTGCTTGATGGCATTCCAGAGCTCCTGCGCTGTGTGGCTTCGATTCCCCAAAGAAATTAATCTCAGTAAGGCCATGGCTGTGCTCATATCGGTCGTAACAGGCTCCTGCAGCTCTGATTCTGAGGAACTGGAGTATGATGAGGAGTCAATGTGTACAGACTGGATTCCTGCAATCCTTGGAGTTGGCAGAACACGTACAGCGCCACTCTCAAGATCTGTCCCCGGCTCCACAACATTGACCCAATGGGCAGTGAGGGAAAGGTATCGTTCCTGTCCATGGTTACTGGTCCACGCATCAGTGGTCAGGTGGACCTTGCTACTGACGGCGTTTAGTAGCGCATTTTTAATTTTTCCCTCCACATGCTTTTGCAGGGCAGGGACGACTTGCCTGCTGAAATAAAAGCGGTTGGGCACAGTGTATTGTGGGACTGCCAATGCCATGAAGTTACGGAAGGTGTCAGTCTCCACCAGCCTGAATGAGAGCATTTCAAGGGCCAGTAGTTTGGCAGTGCCAGCATTCAGAGCCTGTGCTCGGGGATGGTTTGCCGAGTATGGCCGCCTTTTCTCCCATGCCTGTGCTACCGATGGCTGTAGAGTAGCCTGGGAATGTGAGGATGACAGGGAACGTGGTGCTGTGGGTGGAATGTCACTGGGTCTCTGGACAACAGTGCCAGAGGTTCTTCCATGGCGATCCTGTGAGGAAGCCAAACCAGCTGTGTGTGAGCTGGAGGAAGAGGCTACAACACGAGCTGAAGAGGTGGTAGGTGGTGCTATAGGTTGGCCTACGTCTTCAGTGTGTCTTTGTAACTCCACCACGTGCTTGGTCCGCACATGTTTCCACATATTTGTGGTATTTAGGTTGCTGACACTTTTCCCTCTTTTGACTTTCTGATTACACAGCTTGCATTTGACAAAGCAAATGTCATCTGCGACTGTGTCAAAAAAGGACCACACACTGCAAGTCCTGGGAGCGCCCGTTTTGGAAGAGGAATGCTCCTAACGGGTGCCGAAGTGGAGGCTACAGGCAACCAAGTCTGCCCCCTCCCTCTCCCTCCTGTTTTGGCCGTTCGGGGAATCTCTTCCTCAGAGCTGCTCCCACCACCTTACTGTTCCTCATGCCATGATGGGTCAAGGACCTCCTCATCTACACTCCCCTCTTCAAACACCTGCTTCTCCTGGGTAGTCTCGCCAGCACAGTACGCACCAGAAAGTGGCATCTGAGTCTCATCATCTGATGCGTACTGAGGTGTGCTGACCATAGGCACTGGTCCACCCGCCTCTTCAGATTCAGAGGGACAAAGCAGTTGCGCATCATTGCATACTCCCTCTTCTTCACATTCTAGAATGCTGCTTGGCTGGCCCCGTTTCCAAGCCAAGAGATTCAGAGAACAGAAGTAGAGGTGGCTCCTGTCCAGGGCTCTCTGACTGCCTGGGCAATTTGGCAGGTGGTGAAGAGACAGATGGTTGCTCTTCAGCACTCTGACTCTGAGAGGATGTGGAAGTCATTGAAGTCGATGCGTTAGCTGCCATCCATCCGACAACGGCTTCAATTTGTTCATCCTGCAGCAGTGGGGTACGGCGAGATTCTACAAAGCTGCGCATAAAGGACTGTTGCCTGGTAAAACTGGGGATGCTGAGTCACTGGTTCCCGCAGCAGGCACAGAATCCCCACGTCCTCTCAATGCTGAAACTCCACGCCCACGACCACGTGCCTTGCTCCCTGCCTTCTTCATCTTGGTAGACTGATAAAGATAGGCAGAAAAGTACAAAGGGGGGCTTAGTGTGCTTATTCCTGAACAGCTGCTAACAGGTATAAGAAACACTAATTTTATAAAGTGTGTGGACTACACTTTAATATGAGCTAATGTGGCCTACACAACTGTCAAGAGGAGTGTTTGGTGAACTTTATTTGTGTTTTTTTTCAAAAAAACAAAAAGGATGGGACCAAAGATGTGAAAGCGATAGTATCACAAACTTTTTGGAGCTATTACAATGCAGGAAGGTAACCTACAATGCAATAGATGAAGCTCCAAAAAATAGGCTAATACTAATCTGGCTGCGGCTGCAGGGCACAAGCCAGAAAAAAGGCTCCTCTATCTACTCCTATATAGTGTTTGCAACCAACCAATGTAGATGGATACGGATGGAAGCACACTAATAGGAGAAAAAAAAATCAGGAAAAATGAGCTGCAATAAAACAAAAAAAAGGACTATGTATGAGGCAGTGACGCACGCTGAGTGGACTACAACCAGAGGTGGCTGCAGAACACACTACAACGTGAGCTGCACTCACACACAGAGACCTCACAGACAGCCGTGAACAGTGCAGAGAACTGGGCACTAGCACTGAAAGGCTGCAGAAAGGCTCCGCTGTCTACTCCTATCGTGTTTGCAACCAATGTATATGGATACGGATGGATGCACGCTAATAGGAGAATTATTGAAAAATGAGCAGCAATAAAACAAAAATATGTATGAGGCAGTGACGCACGCTGAGCGGCCTACAACCAGAGGTGGCTGCAGGACAGACTACAGCGTGAGCTGCACTCACACAGACTTTGCAGACAGCTGTGAACAGCGCTGCAAGGCAAAAGAAAGCTACAGTGATTGATAATGTAGCCTGGGTAAAGCACAATATTATTTAGCAAATCGCTATCTCTAACTGTCTCTCAGAGTCTTGAACAGCAGCCTGTCCCTAACTGAATTCACAGCATAGTGAACCCTAAATGGCGGAGGCGGCGGCTTTTATAGTGCATCATGACATCATTTCAGCAGCCAATCACAGCCATGCCATTAGTTAACATGCCTACATGCCTAACAGGATGTGCCCACACTTCTGAGGAATCCTCATTGGCTGAATCAAATCAAACTGGCTCATAGCATTATGGGAACTTCCGATTCCGGTATTCGATATGCAAAAAGTATCGGAACTCAGTATCGGAATTCCAATACCGCGAATATCGGACGTTACCCGATATTTGCGGTATCGGAATGCTCAACACTAATGGCGAGTTCAGACCCAGAAAAATGGTGTAGTTCAACCTAAAAAGCCTGTGAACAAAAGATCTTCATTAATCCCAGTTGGTGCTATGGAATGTAGTGAGAAAATCCACCGTGATTCTGCCTGTAATAATTTATTCTCAAGGGGTCCACCCCTGCCGGATCCATACACTTGTTGAAGACCCACAACTGAAGAATTAGAACATCTACCTGCATGATACTTAAGAAAGTGTGAGGCCACCGAAGTTAGGGTCTTACCTTTCCGGGCATCAACGGGCGCTGTGTTGATGGTAGAGAAGTGTTTTTGAATCCTCCGGCGTAACTCCTGGGAAGTTTGACCAACATAAATCTGTTTACACGGGCAGACAATTGCATAAACAACATTAGTTGTTTTACAGTTAATGTATGACTTGAGTTTGTGTGTCATCTGATCAATGGGAATGCAAAAGACATCACGTGTTGGATGCATGAATGGACAAATATTGCATTCCCCACATGGGAAAGAACCCCTCAAAACTATGCCCCGGTCTAATCTGGTAGTAGGCCTGGTATAATGACTCCTTGTGAGAATGTCTCTCAAATTATGAGCTCTTTTTGCAGTTATCAGTGGACGTTTACTGACCACCGAAGTTGTTTGCAAGTCAGTGGTTAAAATGGCCCAGTGTTTCTCCAAGATGTTCCTTACCTGTGACCAATGAGTATTGAAGCTGGTAATAAACCGCACATGATTATCCGTGGATCTCTTGGTAGACGTCAGGAGTGAAGTTTGAGAATGCATATTAGCCCTCTGATAAGCCCGGGAAATGCACTTGTTGGGATAACTTCTCATTTTAAATCTCTCAGTGAGGTCACGTGCCTCGCTGCGAAAATCTTGATCACTGGTGCAGTTCCTTCTGACCCTTAAGAATTGCCCGATCGGGACCCCCTTCCTAATGTGCGATGGATGAAAACTGCGATATTCAAGCAAACTGTTGGTGGCTGTGGGTTTGCGACAAATACAAGTAGACAGCACACCATCCTGGCACATAATGTTGAGGTCCAAGAAATTGACTGAAACAGATGAATAAGTGTGGGTTAGAAAGATGTTCAAAAAGTTCTCATTGAGGGACTTCAAGAAGGACAGGCACTCGTCTGGAGAGCCAGACCAGATAAAGAATATATCGTCTATGAATCTAGACCAATGACGTACCTTGTCCTTAAACCACTTGGAGGTGTAAACTACAGTAGCCTCCCACCATCCCAAAAAGAGGTTCGCGAAAGATGGGGCACAGCACGCCCCCACTGCCACACCAGAGATTTGAAGGTAATATGTCCTGTCAAATAAGAAAAAATTATGCTTAAGAGCAAACTCAAGAAGATCACAAATGAAGGAATCATGCATTCTGTCAGAATCTGACTGTCCAAAAGGAAAAGCACTGCCTGCATACCGATGCCGTGATTGATATTCGAATAAAGGGACTCAACGTCACAAGTAACCATGATCTCATTCAGAGACAGAGTGACGCCCTGATGTGACATTATAAAATTTGATGAGTCCCTAATATATAAGGGCAACTGGAGCAACCAGAGGCTGCAAGAAGAAATCAATATACGTACATGCTTTCTCACACAGGCTACCTATACTAGAGATGATAGGTCTGCCCAGTGGTTTGACAAGATCTTTATGAACTTTGAGCAGCATGTAGAAGGTGGATGTAGTAGGTTGTTCTACCCAAATAAAGTCACACTCACCTGAATTGATGATGCCCAATTGAAGGGCCTTGTCGATTAGAGATCTCAATTTGGTGGAATATAACCCAGTCGGGTTTGAAAGAAGCTTGTGATAAAGGTTCCGATTGTCCAATTGTCTATGGGCTTCTTCTTGGTACAAATTGTGGGGCCATAAAACTATGTTGCCCCCTTTATCGGCCTCCCTGATGATAAACTCCTTAGCAGATCTCAAGTTGGCCAGGGCACGTTTCTCTGCAGATGTTAAATTAGAAGTAACGAATAGTCATGGGTAAAGCTTCAATATCCCGTTTAGTCATTTAAAAAAAAATCCTAACAGCAGGCACAATAGAAAAAGGAGGTGAGATGCGAGATCAATTCCTCCGTGGGAACCTGGGCCTACCTGTGGTTGTTTCTCCCTATTGCAATAAATCCATCAAGTCCTGGAAGACTCTTTGATCCGTTTGGTCAAGAAAAGAAGACATGTTGGGTTTGTTGTGAAGAACTTGAAGGATAATTTTCCTGCAAAATAAAAAAAGATCCTTGACCAGTGTGAACTTGTCCATATATCGGACAGGCGAAAACGTTAAGCCCTTACTCAACACAGACATCTCAGTGGACGTAAGAACGTGATCGGATAAATTGATAATCTGGAAAGTTTCTGTTTTGTTCGCCACATCACACTCACGGTCACAAGAGGGCAATGATTGCGAGACTGCTTGCGTTGATTGTAACGTGGGGTTCTGTAGCCCCTGTTCCTGGTTATCCGGGTGAATAATCCGGTGCCTCCTGCGTCCTCGCCTTGTCCTGGGTCTGACTCGCTTTCTGCTGAGGATAAAAAATCACTTGAAGTCTGGCCTTCATTGGCCGGTGTGTCTTTGGTGTCTTTATATCCTCGTTTATTTGGTCTCCTTCGTGAGTTCCCATGATGTGACCAGTTATAGACAGTTTTTTGGTCAAAATCCGTTTTGTCCCTAAGAAACTTGGACTTTTTCTTTTTCATAATTTCTTTGTCATATTTGTCTAATAAATCCTTTAGTTTGGCCTTACAGGGTTGAACCTGTGATGCTTCATCAAAGTTATTCAGCTTATTCTCCAAACTTTTAATGTTAGCCTTGACACCAGTCAAAAGTTCTCTATCATGTGTAATCAACATATTAATTAACATTTGGGAACAGCGAAGTAAACCATGTTCCCAGGTGGTGCGGAATGCAGGAGTTGGCTCCCACGCAGGAAAAATGGAAACTCTTAACCCCCTGGGAACCAAATTGAGTTTAAGGTAATCTTCCAAACAACGGATATTCCATAGAAGCCTGATCCCATGCTTCTGTGCTGTAATTAAATCCGTAGTCAAACATGAAAAATCTGAGTCAACAGGGCCTGTATCGGAGGCCTCAAAAAATGCCTGAGAGGCAGAGGCTCTCCAAGCTGCTTCCCGAGTATCCCAGTCCATGGCCCCTACACACAACTAAACTGTGCACAATATAATGTACAACAGCACAATTCACGGTACACCTACAATGGGTGGCGTGCTACGAGACAGAAAAGCACCCAAAAAAAGATGCTGAAGAAGACAGCAGAATGAATAATGTGAACTGGTGCACTGCTAATACCTCAATGAATATAGGGCGGAGGTGCAAACCAGTGGTCAATACATGAATTCAAAACAAAAAAGAAAAAAAGCAGACCACTGATAGGAATGCACACTGCCAGTATATCATAAAAAGAGATGACTTTATTGATAACAAATGATTAAAAACATAAAAAAAAAAAACACAGTGAAAACCGCATAGGTCCTGTGCACACCATAAGTATTATAAAGATAGTACAAATAACAGCTCCATAAGAAAAAGCCAAGTACGAATCAAATATAATCATATAAATGGCAATTCATTTAACTATGCAGGAGATTTCAAACAGACATAAATGGTCGCTAGATAAAGAGCTGCATAATAAACCCCCCATGGAAAAGCGGACCACTGTACCACATCAAACAGCTACAGGCATAAATCGGCCTGGAGAAAGGAATGCACACCATAGCATGCTGAAATGAGTATGCCAATGAAGCCAATGCAACGGCCAAATACAGTGGGGAAAAAAAGTATTTAGTCAGTCAGCAATAGTGCAAGTTCCACCACTTAAAAAGATGAGAGGCGTCTGTAATTTACATCATAGGTAGACCTCAACTATGGGAGACAAACTGAGAAAAAAAAATCCAGAAAATCACATTGTCTGTTTTTTTTTCATTTTATTTGCATATTATGGTGGAAAATAAGTATTTGGTCAGAAACAAAATTTCATCTCAATACTTTGTGATATATCCTTTGTTGGCAATGACAGAGGTCAAACGTTTTCTGTAAGTCTTCACAAGGTTGCCACACACTGTTGTTGGTATGTTGGCCCATTCCTCCATGCAGATCTCCTCTAGAGCAGTGATGTTTTTGGCTTTTCACTTGGCAACACGGACTTTCAACTCCCTCCAAAGGTTTTCTATAGGGTTGAGATCTGGAGACTGGCTAGGCCACTCCAGGACCTTGAAATGCTTCTTACGAAGCCACTCCTTCGTTGCCCTGGCGGTGTGCTTTGGATCATTGTCATGTTGAAAGACCCAGCCACGTTTCATCTTCAATGCCCTTGCTGATGGAAGGAGGTTTGCACTCAAAATCTCACGATACATGGCCCCATTCATTCTTTCATGTACCCGGATCAGTCGTCCTGGCCCCTTTGCAGAGAAACAGCCCCAAAGCATGATGTTTCCACCACCATGCTTTACAGTAGGTATGGTGTTTGATGGATGCAACTCAGTATTCTTTTTCCTCCAAACATGACAAGTTGTGTTTCTACCAAACAGTTCCAGTTTGGTTTCATCAGACCATAGGACATTCTCCCAAAACTCCTCTGGATCATCCAAATGCTCTCTAGCAAACTTCAGACGGGCCCGGACATGTACAGGCTTAAGCAGTGGGACACGTCTGGCACTGCAGGATCTGAGTCCATGGTGGCGTAGTGTGTTACTTATGGTAGGCCTTGTTACATTGGTCCCAGCTCTCTGCAGTTCATTCACTAGGTCCCCCCGCGTGGTTCTGGGATTTTTGCTCACCGTTCTTGTGATCATTCTGACCCCACGGGGTGGGATTTTGCGTGGAGCACCAGATCGAGGGAGATTATCAGTGGTCTTGTATGTCTTCCATTTTCTAATTATTGCTCCCACAGTTGATTTCTTCACTCCAAGCTGGTTGGCTATTGCAGATTCAGTCTTCCCAGCCTGGTGCAGGGCTACAATTTTGTTTCTGGTGTCCTTTGACAGCTCTTTGGTCTTCACCATAGTGGAGTTTGGAGTCAGACTGTTTGAGGGTGTGCACAGGTGTCTTTTTATACTGATAACAAGTTTAAACAGGTGCCATTACTACAGGTAATGAGTGGAGGAAAGAGGAGACTCTTAAAGAAGAGGTTACAGGTCTGTGAGAGCCAGAAATCTTGATTGCTTGTTTCTGACCAAATACTTATTTTCCACCATAATATGCAAATAAAATGAAAAAAAAACAGACAATGTGATTTTCTGGATTTTTTTTTCTCAGTTTGTCTCCCATAGTTGAGGTCTACCTATGATGTAAATTACAGACGCCTCTCATCTTTTTAAGTGGTGGAACTTGCACTATTGCTGACTGACTAAATACTTTTTTTCCCCACTGTATATCAATCTGTAAGGCTGAGTTCACACGTGGCGTTTTTTTCGCGTTTCCGCGGCGGTTTTAACAGCGCGATTTTGCCGCGAAAATGCGAAAAATAAGCATCCCATGCATTCCTATGGGATTCCGCAATGCTGTGCTAATGCTGCAGTTTTTACCGCGGCGGAATCGCTTTGCGATAAAAACCACAGCATGCTCATTAATTTTGCGGAATCGCGGCGATCCCGCACCCATAGGAATGCATTGTTCCGCTTACTTCCCGCATGTGGCTGTGCACACCATGCAGAAAGTAAGCAGAACATTTGCGGATGGTACCCACGGTCCGGAGGAGAGGAGACTGTCCTCCGGGCTTTGGGTACCATATCCCTGTAAAAAATAGAATTTAAAATAAAAAATATTGTTATTCTCACCTTCCGGCGTCCCGCGCAGCCTTACCGCTTCTCTCCACGCTCTCGTTCCCAGTAATCCTTTGCGAAAATGCCCGCGATGACGTCCGTTCTCGCGAAGTCTCGCGGTCATTCGTGCGACGTCATCGCGAATTACCGCGAGACATCGCGATCCTGCGAGAACGGATGTCATCGCGGCCATTTTCATAGAATCATAGAATCATAGAATCATAGAATCGTAGAGTTGGAAGGGACCTCCTGGGCCATCTGGTCCAACCCCCTGCTCAAAGCAGGATTCGCTAAATCATCCCAGTCAGATGTCTGTCCAGCCTCTGTTTGAAGACTTCCATTGAAGGAGAACTCACCACTTCTCGTGGCAGCCTGTTCCACTCATTGATCACTCTAACTGTCAAAAAGTTTTTTCTAATATCTAATCTGTGTCTCTTCCCATTCAGTTTCATCCCATTGCTTCTAGTCTTTCCTTGTGCAAATGAGAATAAAGTTGATCCTTCTACAATGTGACAGCCCTTTAGATATTTGTAGACAGCTATTAAGTCTCCTCTCAGTCTTCTCTTTTGCAAACTAAACATTCCCAAATCCTGCAACCTTTCCTCATAAGACAGGGTTTGCAGACCGGTCACCATTCTGGTCGCTCTTTTCTGAACTTGCTCCAGTTTGTTGATGTCTTTTTTAAAATGTGGTGCCCAAAACTGGACACAATATTCCAGATGAGGTCTGACCAAAGAGGAGTAGAGGGAAATAATGACTTCACGTGATCTAGACTGTATGCTTCTGTTAATACATCCTAGAATTGCATTTGCCTTTTTTGCTGCTGCATCACACTGTTGACTCATATTCAGTCTGTGATCTATTAGTATACCCAAGTCTTTTTCACATGTGCTGTCACTTAGCCCTATTCCTCCCATTCTATATATGCTTTTTTCATTTTTATTGCCCAGATGTAGTACTTTGCATTTCTCCCTGTTAAAAACCATTCTGTTAGTTGCTGCCCACTTCTCCAGTTTATTTAAATCTTTTTGAATCCTCTCTCTCTCTTCTCTAGTATTAGCTATCCCTCCTAGCTTTGTGTCATCAGCAAATTTAATCAGTTTACCCTCAATTCCTTCATCTAAATCGTTGATAAAGATGTTGAACAATACAGGGCCCAGGACAGAGCCCTGTGGTACCCCACTTGAGACATTCTTCCAACTGGATGTGCAGCCATTTACGACCACTCTTTGGGTCCGATCACTAAGCCAGTTATGAATCCACCTAACAGTTGCCTTGTCCATTCCATACTTAGTCATTTTTTCAATAAGGATTGTATGAGAGACTTTGTCAAATGCTTTGCTGAAGTCAAGATATACTATATCTACAGCATTTCCTTGATCCACCCAATCAGTGATACCGTCATAGAAGGAAATTAAGTTAGTCTGACATGACTTATTAGTTAGAAACCCATGCTGACTCTGTTTAATCACTTCATTCTTATCCAGGTATTGACATACATGTTGTTTAATAATTTGTTCAAAGATCTTTCCTGGTATAGAAGTCAGACTCACCGGCCTATAGTTGCCTGGGTCCACCTTCTTCCCCTTTTTGAAGATAGGAACAACATTTGCTCTTCTCCAGTCTTCTGGCACTTCTCCTGTTCTCCAAGAATTTTCAAAGATTATGGAGAGGGGTTCAAAAATTTCTTCTGCTATCTCCTTCAGTACTCTGGGGTGTAATTCATCTGGATCTGGAGACTTGAATTCATTTAGGTTAGCTAAGTGTTTCCTCACTATCTTTCTGTTTATAGATATCCTGGATTCTTCTATTCCCTTAATAGGACAGTGAATAACAGTTGATGTTGCATTTCCTTTCTGAGAGAAAACAGATGCAAAATAGGAATTTAAAAGTTCAGCCTTCTCAACATCCTGTCTTACCATTTCATCATTTTCATCCTGTAAAAATCCTATAGCATCTTTGACTTTTCTTTTACTTTTGACATATCCCCAAAATCCTTTATTATTGCTTTTGACATCTCTTGCAAGCCTCAGTTCATTTTCAGCTTTAGATAATCTGATTTGTGCCCTGCAGGTTCTGCAGACAGCATTATATTCTTCTTTAGATATGCCTCCCTCTTTCCATTTTATAAACATTTTTTTCTTCCTTTTTAGCATGTGCTTAAGTTCTGTGTTCATCCATCCTGGTTTCCTTAAATGCTTCCTATTCTTCCCTCTTTTCGGAATTGTTAACAACTGTGCTTTGAGAATTTCATTTTTCAAGATTTCCCATCCTTCCTGGACATTTTTGTCTTTAAGGATATCCAGCCATTGGATCCCTCCAATTCTCTTTCTGAATCCCTTAAAATCTGCCTTTCTGAAATCTAACCTTGATGTCTGAGTCTTCACAGGTCTTCCACCTCTAGTAATCCAAAATTCTAAAATAGCATGGTCGCTACCTCCTAGGGTCCCAGCCACTTTTACCTCCTCAACCATTTCCTCCCTGTTTATAAGGATTAGATCCAAGGTAGCAGTTCCCCTTGTTTTCTCCCTTACCTTTTGGAAGATAAAGTTGTCAGCAAGAGAGGATAAGAATTTCCTTGACCTGTTAGTTTTGCCTGAGAGAGATTCCCAACAAATGTCTGGATAGTTGAAATCTCCCATGACAACTATGTCATATTTTTTGGAGAACTTGGCCATCTGATGCATAAAGAGTTCATCTATATCTTCGGCTTGCACAGGCGGCCTGTAGTAAATGCCTACAATGGTGTCCTTTCCATTGTTCTGTCCTTGTATTCTTACCCAAACAGTTTCCACAGAACTCCCAGTCTCTGAAGCTTCAATCTCTGTGCAGATATACGCGTTTCGAACATACAATGCGACACCCCCTCCTCGTTTATCAAGTCTGTTTCTTGCAAATAAGTTGTATCCTTCTAGTCTTGTATTCCAATCATGTGTATTGTCCCACCAAGTTTCAGTGATTCCAATTACATCATATTTCTGTTCCTGTGTTAGTAGTTCCAATTCTCCTTGTTTGTTGCCCATGCTTTGTGCATTAGTATAGAAACATTTTAGTTTGTGATTGGTTTCTCTTTCTCCAATATTTTTATTAATTAGATTCTTTCGTCTTTGTTCTTCCTTTCCACTTCTAATAGCAGAGTTCTCAATAGCATTTGTCAGGTGTATGGCTTTTTCTGGTCTTTTGCTTCCCTTCCCATGTTGTTCTAGTTTAAAGCTCTCCTTACAAGTGTAGCAAGGCGACTTCCAAATACATGCTTTCCAGTCTTCGTAAGGTGCACCCCATCTCTAGCAAGTAGTCCATCGTATAAGTAGTTCACTCCGTGATCCAGAAATCCAAATCGTTGCTGACGGCACCACCGACGTAGCCAGTTGTTCACCTGCAGAATCTTATTCCACCTCCTTGTTCCATGGCCATCCACTGGGAGGATGGAAGAGAAGACCACCTGCGCTCCCAGTTCTTTCACTTTCTTGCCTAAGTCTTCAAAGTCTCTGCAGATGATTTCCAGGTCGTTTCTTGCGGTGTCATTTGTCCCCACATGTAGTAGCAGGAATGGGTAGTCATCTGTAGGTCTGAAGAGTCCTGATATCCTGTCAGACACATCTTTAATTTTTGCACCTGGAAGACAGCACATTTCTCTTGTAGTTATATCCGGTCTGCAGATAGCGGCCTCTGTTCCTCTCAGCAGGGAATCCCCCATGACCACCACTCTCCGTTTCTTCTTCACAACATTTTTCTTTCTCCATCCAGGAGGACTCTGAGGGCGTACAAGGTTGCTGTTTGTTGGCAAAGTCTTATCCTGATGTATTTCTTCATCGTTTTCCTGCGTGAGAGCCTGGTACTGGTTCCTGAGCAGTATGGGTGCTGACTGCCTCCTGATCCTCCTGCTTCTCCGGGTCACATGTCTCCATTCCTCTGTTTCTTCAGGTGCACTTCGAATTTCTTCTCTTTCTGTAACATGAAGAGATAATTCTGCTCTGTCCAAGAACTCTTCACCTTCCTTAATGATCTTCAACGTAGCTAACCTCTCTTCGAGATTTTGCAACTTTTCCTCCAACAGGGACACAAGCTTGCATTTGTGGCATGTGAAGTTTGGCTTTTCCACTGGTAAATCTGTGAACATGTAGCACGAAATGCAGCTCACCAAATGGCTCCTGGCCTCTTCCATCTTGAGATTTCTTAAAAACGATGAAAGATGAGCCAAATTTCTTTTTCCAATTTCCTCTTTTCAGCTGCAACGGCCAAAACCCAGTGATCGTTGAGCTCGCGGAGACTCTTCACTTATCCCAGAAGGCACTGGGAATATGCAAATGATCTCCTCAAGACTCTTCCCCTGGATTACTGGGATTACTGGGATTACTGGGAACGGCTGCGCGGGACATCGGAAGGTAAGAATAACACTATTTTTTTTTTTTACATTTTATCTTTTACTACTGATGCTGCATAGGCGGCCTCAGTAGTAAAAAGTTGGTCACACTTGTCAAACACTATGTTTGATGAGTGTGACCAACCTGTCACTCAGTTCTCCAAGCGATACTACAGATCGCTTGGAAAACGCTAGCATTTTGCAAGCTAAATACACTGGTAAAATGTTATTTTTTCCGCGGGAAAATCGCGGGAATTTAAAATGCGATTTTCCCGCGGAATGGAATTTCGAAATTCTCGCGGTAATTTCCGCGAGAGTTCCGGTACGTGTGAACATAGCCTTAGAGTGCAAAAGCACATACAAATGACCAAAAAAAAAATGCTAAGATGAAAGCATCCACACAAAAAGAAGGCACAAGGCCTAACATAAGGGTGGCGGTCCCTTGAACATTCAGAAAAAGTCCATTATATACATGCCATAAACGGAGCCATGGGAGACCAGTTGGTGAGCACAGGGCACAGAGGCGGGAACCCAACGCGTGTCACCATTACAAGGACGGCTTCATCAGGGGTAGTGGGTGTTGTTATCCACACAGCCATTAACCCCTTCACCCCCAAGGGTGGTTTGCACGTTCATGACCGGGCCAATTTTTACAATTCTGACCACTGTACCTTTATGAGGTCATAACTCTGGAACGCTTCCATGGATCCCGGGGATTCTGACATTGTTTTCTCGTGACATATTGTACTTCATGTTAGTGGTAAAATTTCATTCAAATAACTTGCGTTTATTTGTGAGAAAAACGGAAATTTGGCAAAAATTTTGAAAATTTTGCAATTTTCCAACTTTGAATTTTTATGCCCTTAAATCACAGAGATACTGCACACAAAAAACTTGATAACTAACATTTCCCACATGTTTACTTTACATCAGCACAATTTTGGAACCAAAATTTTTTTTTCGTTAGGAAGTTATAAGGGTTAAAAGTTGACCAGCGATTTCTCATTTTTACAACACCATTTTATTTTTAGGACCACATCACATTTGAAGCCACTTTGAGGGGTCTATATGATAGAAAATACCCAAAAGTGACACCATTCTAAAAACTGCACCCCTTAAGGTGCTCAAAACCACATTCAAGAAGTTTATTAACCCTTTAGGTGCATCACAGGAATTTTTTTGAATATTTAAAAAAAATGAATATCTAACTTTTTTTCACAAAAAAAATACTTCAGGTTCAATTTTTTTTATTTTACCAAGGGTAACAGGAGAAATTGGACTGCAAAAGTTATTGTGCAATTTGTCCTGAGTACGCTGATACCTGATATGTGGGGGGGAACGACTGTTTCGGCGCATGGCAGAGCTCAGAATGGAAGGAGCGCTGTTTGACTTTTTCAATGCAAAATTGGCTGGAATTCAGATCGGACGCCATGTCATGTTTGGAGAGTCCCTGATGTACCTAAACAGTGGAAACCCCCTACAAGTGACCCATTTTGGAAACTAGACCCCCTAAGGAACTTATCTAGATATGTGGTGAGAACTTTGAACCCACAAGGGTTTTACAGAAGTTTATAACGTACAGCGGTACAATTAAAAAATCATATTTTTTCCACAAAAATGATCTTTTCACCCCAATTTTTATTTTCCCAAGGGTAACAGGACCCTAAAAGTTATTGGGCAATTTGTCCTGAGTACGCTGATACCCCACATGTGGGGGTAAACCACTATTTGGGCGCATGGCAGAGCTCGGAAGGGAAGCAGCGCCATTTGACATTTTTGGCTGGAATTGAGATCGGGATCCATGTCACGATTGGAAAACCCCTGATGTACCAAAACAGTGGAAACCCCCCACGAATGACACCATTTTGGAAACTAGACCCCCTAAGGAACTTATCTAGATGTGTGGTGAGAACTTTGAACCCCCAAGGGCTTCACAGAAGTTTATAACATAAAGCCGTACAATTAAAAAATCATATTTTTTCCACAAAAATGATCTTTTCATCCTCAATTCTTATTTTTCCAAGGGTAACAGGACCCTAAAAGTTATTGTGCAATTTGTCCTGAGTACGCGATACCTCACATGTGGGGATAAACCACTATTTGGGCGCATGGCAGAGCTCGGAAGGGAAGCAGCGCCATTTGACGTTTTTGGCTGGAATTGAGATCGGACACCATGTCGCGATTGGAAAACCCCTGATGTACCTAAACAGTGGAAACCCCCCACAAATGACACCATTTTGTAAACTAGACCCCCCAAGGAACTTATCTAGATGTGTGGTGAGCACTTTGAACCCCCCAGTGCTTCACAGAAGTTTATAACGCCCGGGCGTGAAAATAAAAAATTCGTATTTTTTCCACAAACATGATCTTTTAGTCACCATTTTTTTTATTTTTCCAAGGGTACCAGGAGAAATTGGACCCCAAATGTTGTTGTCCAATTTGTCCTGAGTATGCTGATACCCCATATGTGGGAGAAAACTACTGTATGGGCACACGTCAGGGCTCGAAAGGGAAGTAGTGACGTTTTGGAATGCAGACTTTGATGGAATTGTCTGCGGGTGTCATGTTTACTTTGGAGAGCTCCTAATGTACCTAAACAGTGGAAACCCCCACAAATGACCCCATTTTGGAAACGAGACCCCCTAAGGAACTTATCTAGATGTGTGGTGAGCACTTTGAACCCCCAAGGGCTTCACAGAAGTTTATAATGCCCGCGCATGAAAATAAAAAAATAGTATTTTTTCCACAAACATGATCAATTAGTCCCCAATTTTTTCATTTTCCCAAGGGTAACAGGAGAAATTGGACCCCAAAAGTTGTTGTCCAATTTGTCATGAGTACGCTGACACCCCACATGTGGGAGAAAACTACTGTATGGACACACGTCGGGGCTCGGAAGGGAAACAGTGACGTTTTGGAATGCAGACTTTGATGGAATGGTCTGCGGGTGTCATGTGCGTTTGGAGAGCCCCTGATGTACCTAAACTATTGAAACTCCCCACAAGTGACCCCATTTTGGACACTAGACCCCCCCACGGAACTTATCTAGATGTGTGGTGAGCACTTTGAACCCCGAAGTGCTTCACAGAAGTTTATAACGCTCGGACGTGAAAATAAAAAAATCATTTTTTTCCACAAAAATGATATTTTTGCCCCCAATTTTTTGTTTTCCTAAGGGTAACAGGAGAAATTGGACCCCAAAAATTGTTTTGCAATTTGACCTGAGTAGGCTGATACCCTACATGTGGGGGTAAAACACTGTTTGGGCGCATGGCAGAGCTTGGAAGGGAAGGAGCACCATTTGACTTTTTCAACTCAGAATTGGCTGGAATTGAGATCAGACGCCATGTTGCATTTGGAGAGCCCCTGATGTGCCCAAACAGTGGAAACCCCCAATTCTAACTCCAAGCCGAACCCCAACACACCCCTAACCCTAATCTCAGCCCTAACCCTAGCCCTAACCCTTGCCCTAACCCTAGCCCTAACCCTAGCCCTAACCCTACCCTAACCCTAGCCCTAACCCTAACCCTAATGGAAAAATGGAAATAAATACATTTTTTTATTTTATTATTTTTCCTTAACTAAGGGGGTGATAACGGGGGGTTTGATTTACTATTTATGGCGGTTTTTATGTTTGGCAGCTGTCGCACGCTAAAAGACGCTTTTTATTGTAAAAATAGTTTTTGCATCACCACATATTGAGAGCTATAATTTTTCTGTATTTTGACCCACCGAGTCATGTGAGGTCTTATTTTTTGCGGGACGAGTTGACATTTTTATTGGTACCATTTTCGGGCACGTGACATTTTTTGATCGCTTTTTATTCCGATTTTTGGGACGCAGAATGAACAAAAACCAGCGTTTCATGAATTTCTTTTGGGGGGGTGCGTTTACACCGTTCTGCGTGCGGTAAAATTGATAAAGTGGTTTTATTCTTCGGGTCAGTACGGTTACAGCGATACCTCATTTAGGTCGTTTTTTTATGTTTTGTCGGTTTTATGCAATGAAAACTATTTTATATAAAAAATAATTAATTAATTAATAATTATTTTTGCATCGCTTTATTCTGTATAACTTTTTTATTTTTTCACTGATGATGCTGTATGGTGGCTCGTTTTTTGCGGGACAAGATGACGTTTTCAGCGGTACCATGGATTTTTATATGTGTCTTTTTGATCGCGCGTTATTACACTTTTTGTTTGGCGGTATGATAATAAATCATTATTTTTTGCTTTGTTTTTTATTTTTATTTTTTAAGGGGTTCGCTAAAGGGGTTAACTAATGGGACAGTTTTATAGGGCGGGTCGTTACGGACGTGGCGATACCTAATATGTGTACTTTTATTGTTTTTTTTTTTTTATTTCCAAAAAATGGATTTATTTGGGGGAATATTTTTTTTTTTTTCTAATTTATTTGGCGATTTTTTTAAATTTATTTTTACACTTTTTTTAATCTTTTTTTAACTTTATTAAATAGTCCCAGGTGGGACATCACTGTCCTGTGACAGATCGCTGATCTGTAACATCACAGATCACTGTGACAGATCAGCTTCCTGCAGGCCCCCGAAGGCCCCCATCGCCATCTTGGATTCGGGGGCCTGCAGGAAAGGAGCCCCCCGCAGCAGCGCTGCACATTGCGCTGCCGTGGGGGGCTGAGGGAAGCACGGAGGGAGCCCCCTCCCTGCCGATGCTTCCCTTTAACCCCCGGTACACCGCGATCATGTTTGATCGCGGTGTGCAAGGGGTTAACGTGTCAGGGGCGGTCCGTGACCGCCCCTGACACATTGTGCCGGGTGTCAGCTGTGATAATCAGCTGACACCCGGCCGCGATCAGCGGCGCTCACCACGTGGGCGCCGCTGATCGCTGTAGACGTACTATCCCGTCCATGGGCATAGGGGCCCGGGTCCCATGGACGGGATAGTACGTCTGATGTCAGGAAGGGGTTAAATACCTCAAATATAAGTGGTAGCCATCAACATGAGTGCAGGAATCCTTCGGACCGGAAGCGGAAGTAACGGCTGATATATAGTGCTGGCAGACGTCTCTGCCAGCACAAGCCCAGTGCGCAAGCGCTGGTACACCGGCGCGATGCACGGGACCAGATGCAGGAACAAAAACCTATAGCGCATGTGCAGCTCCTGGGAGCAACAGAAATAAGAGCCCAATGTAGATGCACTCAACAAGTGCGAATAGATTGAATAAAGCCTCAACAACAGAAATGTACTATCTTTATAATAGTTATGGTGTGCACAGGACCTATGCGGTTTTCACTGTGTTTTTTTTTAATGTTTGTAATCATTTATCAATAAAGTCATCTCTATAGTCTATATTCATTGAGGTATTAGCAGTGCACCAGTTCACATTTTTCATTCTTAGGCTAAGTGCACACGTACCGGAACTCTCGCGGAAATTACCGCGAGAATTCCGGAATTCCAGTCCGTGGGAAAATCGCATTTTAAATTCCCGCGATTTTCCCACGGAAAAACTAGCATTTTGCAAGCGTATTTAGCTTGCAAAATGCTAGCGTTTTCCAAGCGATCTGTAGCATCACTTGGAGAACTGATTGACAGGTTGGTCACACTCGTCAAACATAGTGTTTGACGAGTGTGACCAACTTTTTACTACTGAGGCCGCCTATGCAGCATCAGTAGTAAAAGGAAAAATGCAAAAAAAAATAAAAAATGGTGTTATTCTGACCCTCCGATGTCCCGCGCATCCGTTCCCAGTAATCCTTTGCGAAAATGCCCGCGATGACGTCCGTTCTCGCAGGATCGCGATGTCTCGCGGTAATTCGCGATGATGTCGCGCGAATGACCGCGAGACTTCGCGATCCCGCGAGAACGGACGCCATCGCGGGTATTTTCGCAAAGGATTACTGGGAACGGGAGCGTGGAGAGAAGCGGGAAGGCTGCGCGGGACTTCGGAGGGTGAGAATAACAATATTTTTTAATTTTAAATTCTTTTTTTTACAGGGATATGGTACCCAAAGCCCGGAGGACAGTCTCCTCTCCTCCGGACCGTGGGTACCATCCGCAATTGTTCTGCTTACTTTCCGCATGGTGTGCACAGCCACATGCGGGAAGTAAGCGGAACAATGCATTCCTATGGGTGCGGGATCGCCGCGATTCCGCAAATTAATGAGCATGCTGCGGTTTTTACCGCAAAGCGATTCCGCCGTGGTAAAAACCGCAGCATTAGCACAGCATTGCGGAATCCCATAGGAATGCATGGGATGCTTATTTTTCGCATTTTCGCGGCAAAATCGCGCGATTAAAACCGCCGCGGAAACGCGAAAAAAACGCCACGTGTGAACTCAGCCTTAGGGTGAGTGTTTTTGAACGGATCTGAAGAGGTTCTGTTTTGTTTTGCCATACAAGAGATGTAAATCTGTATTTTCATAAAGAAATGCAGGCCTTTTTTTGGTTATTGGCTTGACATTCCTTTTCTATGATAACATTTTTTTTTCCTTTTTTTTTTCTTTATTCATGTTGTTTATGTATGATGTCTATGGACGTGCACAGTCTGTCAGGGCTGGAGGTTACTTACCGCACCATAACAGACTGGTTATACCGAAAGTGAAAGTAAAATAAAGTGTCAAGGCAAAAAAATTTTTTTTTTTTTGCAAAGCAATTTAAAAAACTTTAAAAATATGTTAAAAGCACAATTAATATTAAAAGAAAAATTACATTTTAAATCTTAGGCAACTAGTAAAAAAAAAAAGGCTGTTATCGCAGCATCCGTGAAAAACACACCTGTAAAAGAGTCCCCCAAAAAATTATAAATAGGGATGAGCAAGTATACTCGTTACTGGCCGAGTTATGCGGTATTAGCGGTACTAGAATACTGGTGAGGATTTGACTACTCGCCTCATAATATTCGGCTCAGCGATGTTTTAAAAATGAGAAATCACAGGTCAACTTTGAACTCTTATAACTTATTGCCCCCCAAAAAAATGAACGGGCAAACCACCCTTGGTTAAAAGTGCTCAAAACACGTCTAGAATCTAATCCCGCAGGGTCGAGTTTACAAAATGGGGAAATTCTTTAGTTGGAATTTGTAATTTAACGGCTCTATGTTATAACGTTATGTGAAGCCATTGAGGACTCAGAGCTCTCAACTCAAATGTTAAGTTCCAGAAAAAATTAGTAAATTCAAAACATTTAACATACAGATATCCAATAGAATGTTTTTCCTATCCCTAGGACCACCATCACCATCAGCCCCACCATCTCCAGGTGATCCCGCTGCTCCACCTTACTCTGCAGCAACCCCTTCGCCAGCTGCCAACCCGCCTCCACAGGCTGTATTATCAGCAGCATCACTCCGTGATATTGGTGCAGGCTCTCCATATGGTAATTTAAGCACATATTATAAGATGAAAAAAGTGGTACTGGATCCTTGGGTTTCGAAAGGATAGAGGGCTGTTGTGTAATATTTGTTTTTTGTCCCCTAGCCGATGGTGCCACAGGATCTGGGTGGGCTATTAACCCCTCATCAGAGGGAACAGAGCCGCCACAATACCGTAAGTATTCAAACAACAACCATGTACCTTTTATTTTGATGTTTCAAAAGAATTGACTGCTTTACTTTTACCATTTCATCAACAGAAATCCCCACTGCACAGGCCCTGCTGGCATTTCAGCGGTGGATGAGGGCAGCGATGGCTGTGACTCTGGCAGCTATGGATGTTCACGGCGTGATTCTGGAGAGGTTTGTGGCGGGCCTACAACAGGATGGCAGGCCCAATTATTCTTTTTTCCTTTTTCAGTTAATAGCTTTTTTTTTTTGTTTAAAAAAAATAACAAATGTTATACAAATATTATATAAAAAATATATATATTTAAAGTTTATAAACGCAGCAGTGTTGTGTTATTTCAAAACAATGGGTTAGTTGGGCACACGTCTGGTGCATGTGTAATCTGTTTTATTTGCTCACACATAGACTTGCATTGGCGTACTACGGGCGACATTCCGTTTTTATCGCTAGTGTGACCCCAGCCTAAAAAAGAAATGGTGTCCAAATTTTATTGTTTGGTTGACTTTCATTTTTTATGATAACATTAATTTTTTTAACCCCATCACTGCTGGTACGCCCATGACTGCTGGTACTCCCATGACTACTGGTACTCCCATCACTGTTCATACTCCCATTACACCCATAATATCTGGGCATCTTGAACTTGAGTACTGCCAACATGGCGGCACTGACCTGCCCTTAACCCTTCCCATAACCCCGTGTGTGCTGAGTAGATTAAAGTAGACCACAAGGTTAAAATAAAACTAATATTTTTATTTTTGTAAAAAAATATTTATGAAATAACAAAAAAAACCAGTACAGGTCAAAACTAAATTATGAAGTTAAGAAAAAATAAGAACAATCACAACTGCTGGTAGTATGGCTCTGAATCATTACGCTGCCTTTGTGGTGTAAAATAAAAATGCTGTGGTGGCCCAAGGTGATGGTTTACCGGAGTGTCTATCCCCCTTCGCGCTGTGCTCTCAAGCGGCTCCTGTGTCTGTGTCCACAAATACGGTGGGTATGGATTCCTGTCTACCACTGTTGAAGTGTCACAAAGTTTTCCAGTAGCCCTTTACCTAATACCTCAAGCATAACGTTTTCCGCATGCACCCTTTGATTTTCATCCAAGGTCCTTAGTTTATCATCCACATAATATGCAAAACCGCTAACGCCACCTTTGTTCTGCATTGTTAGCACTTTCTTTGCCAGTTTGATGAACTCAGGGGTCGCAGAGGGGGGGCCTTTCTTTTGCGACCACAATTGGTTATTTGCCGAGGTGTAGCTGAAGGTACTGGTTTTTCATTTTCCTCCTCATTGTTTTGTGTGGCACTGTCGATGTATACTGGCGATGTGACAACAGTTGGTGGTGACATCCCTTCACCTGGGTCCTGCGTCAACAGAAAAGCATGTTAAAGCAAAAAACATAGGTAATTGTACATCATACAGCTACACCAAAAGTGAGGGCGGGACTAGTGTAACAGAGTATGCAATGTCATTCAACGGAAAGAAAAATGAGTAGGCCTTAGCAGGTAAAGGAGTATACTTATCTGTACAGGAAGGGATAACTTTTGTAATCTGCAAAATTAATCATGTAAAACCGGAGTCACTATTTTCTATTCAACTAGGCCATCTACATACAACATTTCAAGGCTATTTAGAGGGAAGCAAATAAGGTACTGACATCTCCAACAGGGGACTCTGGGCGGATCTTTGGCTCCCTAGTGAACATCCCTGTCATAGTTCTTGGTATTTCCTGGTCTCTTGTAAATGCCATCAAATCATAATACCAAAGTTTTGGTACGTAGACATCCTCGCTTCTGGCACCAGACTTTATAGATTGATTCACCTTATTGAGCTCTTCTTTAAACACAGTCCGGAGGCCCTGTATTTTCTTCTTGACCACTGTCTCATCGACGGTCTCGTTCGGATTATAGTCTTTGAACAGTGCAACAAGTTTTTCATACGCCTCCTTTTTTTATGTTTGTTGTGGTACTCTGCAGACTTAATTTTCCATAAGCAGGGCAGGGAGCGATAAAGTTCTATGAGTTCACGAATAAAGTCTTGCTTATCAGAGGACATCTGGAAAAAAATTAAAACAATCAGTGACAACGGCACAATACATGTTACATTTTTGAAAATTAAAAATAAACGTTAGAAATGCACTAGTGTTTGTTGTGCAAGGGTAAAAGCATAAACAAAATGTATAATAGAGTTATGATTGCATATAATTGAAAGCTGACCTATAAAATTAAACACGAAAAATATCCTACAATGTCGGGGGCGATCGCGGAAGGAAAACTAAAATGGCCACCCATCCAATAGTGTTTGTACAGCGGAGCAGGAAAACTAAAATGGCAAAATGGCCGCCCATTCAGTAGTGTTTGTACAGCGGAGCAGGAAAACTAAAATGGCTGCCCATGATCCCACAATAGTGGTGGTGGGCGCGGCTGGCAAACTAATATGGCTGCCTATGTCTATGTAAAAGCCTAAAAAAAAATTTGAATCGAGCGATGATTGCTGACCTAAAAAACGTTACGCTACAAGATTGTACAATATCGGGCGGGGCAGACAAACTAAAATGGCCGCCCATCCAGTATTGTTTGTTGAGCGTAGCAGGAAAAGTAAAATGGCTGCCCATGTTCCTACAATAGCAGGGGCGGGCGCGGCAGGCAAACAAAAATGGCTAACTATGTCTATGTAAAAGCCTAAAAAAAATTTTGAATCGAGTGATGATTGCTGACATATAAAACGTAACACTACAAAGATCGTACAATATCGGGCGCAGCAGAAAAACTAAAATGGCTGCCCATGATACTACAATAGCGGGGGCGGGTGCGGCAGGAAAAATAAAATCGCTGCCTATGTCTATGTAAAAGCATAACAAAAAAACTTTATAAATAATAAAGTTAGAAAAAAAGGAACCAAACTAAAATCCCATTACGAAACCCCAAACATACCTTGCAAGACAGAGCTAAATCCAGAAGTTGTTGGAAATTCCAAGAAAATCCAAGATGCTGTAGCGTCTCTAACAGGGTCACTGAGGCAAGGAAGGTGGTATAATCCAGGGAGAATGCACCAGTGATTTGCACGGGACCGCAGCAGGAATACGTATAGGTCACTGAGGCTATCAAGCAGGTTGAATCCAGGGAGAACGTACCAATGATTTGCACGGGAGCGCAGCAGGAATACGTATAGTACTAACTACAGCACTCGGGAGCAATTGTATGGAAGCCCAAATACTATCATTTATGAAGAGGTCGCAGTAGTGGCCACCAATCGGGGTTGCGGAGCATTCTAAAATGCGTCGCCCAATCCGAGAATGAGAGTGCAGCATTGACCACCAATCGGTGAAGAGGGGCGTTGCAAAGGTAACGCTGAAGCACGCCTACTCGAGGTCTGCATTGTCGCAATAGATGCTGTGTGACAAGGTTCCAACGACTGCCGAGATCGTTATACAGATCGCTGATCTTTTCTGCTTCGTTGAGGAGATCGTTATGTTTGTCAGCTCACCAGCGATCATGTAACGATGCACCAGTGATCCTGATGAGGTCGCATCATTGTCGGTATCGCTGGTGCGTCGCTATGTGTGACGGTACCCTTAGATCATGGAGCAGGCCACACCCCCTGGTCTACAGTAGAACTAAATACAGACAGATATTATCAGGAAACTGGCAACTGTTAGCAGCCAGGGGCAGCTGTAAGAATGGAAAACAGCACTATTAATTGTAATAATTTATGAAGAATAATTTTTATCTCCCTGGAGCACCCCTTTAAAGTTTAATAAAAAAAAAAAAACATGTAGACAAGCCTGTGAAATACTGGGAGAATATAGTCTGGTAAGATTATACCAAAATTGAACTTTTTGGATACCTTAATACACATCATATTTGGAGGCCAAAAGGCTCTGCATATCACTCTAAAAACACCTTACCAACAGTGAAGTTTGGAGGTGGGAACATCATGGTGTGGGTCTGTTTCTCAGCATACGGCACTGGCAAACATTGTGTAATTAAATGAAGGATAAATGGACAAATGTACCAAGACATACTTTTCAGAAAAACGTTTTTATTACATTTCGGGTGATAAGTGTAAGTGTACAATACAATCATGTAATCAAAAGAAATTTTCAACTTACATAAAGTACAATGTCATAAACATATGGAAACCTCTTACAAAATAAACTCTTGCTTTCCATCCAATGTGGACTGACCTTTTGTGTAAATTGAGATTTCAGAATGAGTTTAAAGCGAACCAGTCACCAGGTTTGGCGATGCGAGTTACGGCCAACGCCTTTCAGGGCTTATCTATAGCATTCTATAATGCTGTAGATTAGCCCCTGATCCGACCTGCAAGAGAAAAAAAATAACCTTATTATACTCACCTGCGGGGTGGTCCGGTCAGGTGGGTCTCGCAGGTCTTGGTCCGGCTTTCCATCTTCTTGCGATGCTGCCCCACTGCTTGCTTCATGGCTCCCCGGCATCACGCTCCTGTGCAGGTGCTCTTTTCTGCCCTGTTGAGAGCAGAGAAAATTCCTGCAGTGTGCAGGCACTGGGCCTCTCTGACCTTTCCCGGCGCCTGCGCACTGCAGTACTTTGCTCTTCCCTCAACAGGGCAGATAAGTACGCCTGTGAAGGAGCGTGATGCCAGGGAGCCATGAAGCAAGCAGTAGGGCAGCATCGCAAGAAGATGGTAAGCCGAACCAAGACCTGCAAGACCCACCAGACCGGACCGCCCCGCAGGTGAGTATAATAAAGTTATTTTGGATGGGATGGATTATGTGTGGATGAAGCAGGGATTCACATGAAGCAAACAGGAGGGCGGCATTGCAAGAGGATGGGAGGCGCTGGACCAAGACCTGTGACACCCCTAGGACCGGACCTCCCCGCAGGTCAGTGTAATAAGTTATTTTTCTTCTCTTCAAGGTCGGATCGGGGGCTTAACTACAGCATTATAGAATGCTGTAGATAAGCCCTGAAAGGCGGTGGCCGTAACTCATATCGGCCAAACCTGGTAACAGGTTAGCTTTAAACTTAAATGTGAATTGATATGATACTTGAAATATGCAATAATGAGTTAAGTATAATGGGTTAAATTTAAGATGAGAGGAAAAGTGAGAGTAAAACAGAAAAAGGGGAGAAGAATAAAAAAGGACAGATATAAGGGATGATAGGTAGGGTAGGGTGAGGGAAGGATGAGTGAGAGCAGATCAGGCCAAGTAGGTCTAGTAATACGTATAATCTAGAGAAAACAGACAGGAGAGCCATGACTTAAATTAAGAACAATCTTTAAAAGATGACCATACAAACCAGATTCTGGCATGCAAGTCCCAGTTGTCATAATTATGTGCCATAAGAGATTTCATTAGCTCTATGTGATTTAGCTCATCTATCCATTCTCTGGTAGTAGGGATTATGGAAGATCTCCAGTGCCTAGGGATGATACAGTGAGCAGCAGTGAGGAAGAATCGCAACATATCTTTCTTGGACAGCTCAGGCAAAAATTAAGAGACCACTGCCCAGTTTCATAAAAATCAGCTTCTCTACATGTCTAACAGCCATTCCATTCTAGTGTCAGTTGAATTCCAACCAGAGTACGCCTCATTCTACTTAATGTGCTTCTGATTAGGTGATCACCTGAACCAAATCTTATTTAACGAAGGAAAGTATAAAAAACCCTGCTGTGTTGTTGTGTTCACAATCCTCTTGCAATAGGACAAGCTGGATGGCAAAACAAGTGCTAGTAATATCCCAAAAGTAATAGGAATTAAAAAATAACTTTTAACCATGCCAAAGGAGTTGAAAAGAAAAGTCTTGAGTGAGGAAAAGAAAGGCTCAATTCTGGCTTTACTAGCAGAGGAATACAGTGAGTGCCTTGTTGCCTCCATCCTTAAAATTTCTAAGATGGCAGTCAATTACAACAAGGTCAAGCAGCAGACATTAGGGGCAACAAAGCTATAGACCGGCTGAGGGCAAAAAACCTCTCCACTGACCAGGATGACCATCATCTTATTCGAATGTCACTCAGCAACCGCAGGATGACATCAAGTGACCTACAAAAGGAATGGCAAATGGCAGCTGGGGTGAAGTGCAGGACAAAAACAGTTCGTAACAGGCTCCTAGAGACAAGGCTTAAGTCATATAAAGCTAGAAAAAAGCCTTTCATCAATGAGAAGCAAAGGAGAGCCTGGCTGAAGTTTGCCAAAGACCATAAGGATTGGACAATAGAGGACTGGAGCAGGGTAAACTTCTCTGATGAGTCTAATTTTCAGCTTTGCCCAACACCTGGTTGTCTAATGGTTAGATGGAGACCTGGAGAGGCATAGAAGCCAGAGTGTCTTGCACCCACTGTGAAATTTGGTGAAGAATCAGTGATGATCTGGGTATGTTTCAGCAAGGCTGGAATTGTTCTGGTTAATCTTTGCGAAGGACGTATGAATCAAGCCGCATACAAGGTTACCCTGGAAAAACAGTTGATTCCTTCTGCTCAGGCAATGTTCCCCAACTCTGAGCACTGTTTTTTTTTTTCCAGCAGGACAATGCACCATGCAACACAGCTAGGTCAATCAATGTGTGGATGAAAAACTACCACATCAAATCTCTGTCATAGCCAGCCCAATCTCCAGACCTGAACCCCATCAAAAACCTCTGGAATGTAATCAAGAGGAAGATGGATAGTTGCAAGCCATCAAACAAAGAAGAACTGCTTACATTTTTGTACCAGGAGTAGCATAAGCTCACCCAAAAGCAGTGTGAAAGACTTTTGGAAAGCATGCCAAGACGCATGAAAGCTTTGATTAAAAATCATGGTTACTCCACAAAATACTGATTTCTGAACTCTTCCTGAGTTAAAACATTAGTATTGTTGTTTCTAAATGATTATGAACTTTTATAATTTTGACTATTTCTCATTTTCTGAAAATAAATACAAAATTTAATGATTGGAAATTCGAAGACATATTGTCAGTAGTTTATAGAATAAAAGAGCAATTTATATTTTACTCAAAAATATACCTATGAAGAGAAAAATCAGACAAACTGAAATTTTATGTGCTATGTTTGATCAAATACAGTATTACTAAGAACTCTGTATGATTTAAATGCACTTTTGCTTTTTACTTATTATTAATTACAGCAGGGTTTTTTTTTTCATTTTGTCTTTTGTAGGTTTTGTATGCTTTTTGACCATGTGAACATGCATTTATATGCTGCATGTGTACCAACTCAAACCAAGCTCAATTTTTGTGTTTTTCCTTTGTATGTTTGCATTCTGTGCAAGCTGGGGTGTGGCCTCCCTCTCCTGAGCTGGAAATTGTATTTAAAGGCTACCCCTGACTGGTGTCCGGTGGTTGGGACCCGGTTCTTGTCTGCCCTTATTCACACAGAGTATAGTGCTACAGAGTGCAATTTTATTTGTTGTTTAGGCTATGGGCACACGTTACAGATTCTGCTGTGGAATTTTCCACGCAGATTTTGCTAAATCCGCAGGTAAAATGACCTGTGTTTTACCTGCGGATTTAGTGCAGATTTACTGCAGTTTTTGTGCCGATTTCCCCTGCAGTTTTTACACCTGCGGATTTCTATAATGGAGTAGGTGCAGAACTGCACAAAAGAAGTGACATGCTGCAGTTTTAAATCTGCACCAAATCTGCGCAGAAAAATCCGCAGCATGTGCACTGCATTTTTTGTTTTACATAGCCTTAAATGGTACTGTACATCACTTGCAGTTCTGCTGCAGTTCCACAGGGCCAAATCTGCTGCAGAACTGCAGCAGAATCCGCTCCGTGTGCACATGCCCTTATAGAACATAAGTAGTGGGGACAGGGTGCAGAACTGCCTTGTCCCATTGGCTATTTGAAATGGTGAGAATTCCATTGGTATGTATGCGAGCTGTGGGGTTATGATAGTGATACGCCCCAGGGGCCAGGGGATACTCGGTGCCGGGCTGGTCATCTTAAAGGGATGTGTCACAGTGGCAGTGACCCGGTCCGTGGCCCAAGGCGTTCATATAAAATGGGTGAAATTAAGGAAGAATAGAGTTTGTATGAAATCGTGATGACACCTGTGGTATTCTGGTCAGTGGCGACCAGCGCTGCAGTGTTGCTTTTCTGGGACAGATGTTATGATGCAGCAGAGTTGGTGAAGCTCTCCACAGGCAGAGCTGTAGTTCCAGGGCAATAGAGATGAGTTTGTAGATGGTGAGGTAGTGTGGAGTGGAGGATGTAGCAGTGGAGGATGTAGCAGTGCTAAGTGAGAGGCGCAGAAAGAAGGTAGATGACACAGATGCATGTAGTTCCAAGGGCTTTTGTTCTGTCTCCGACATAATTAATGACTCTTGACTATCTATTTTGATAATTTATATGCAGTAATTTGCTCAGAATATCGATGATACTCAGTTTGCCATAGATTTAATGTTCATTGTTTTGGCTCCATGTAGTGGCCAAAGTATAACTGCAGTGTTATTCTGTTTTTGGTTTCGTTTTTGCTTCCCTCCAAATTCCCAATGTATCATGGGAAGCTTGCAAGGGATTATGGTTAGCTCAGCCCATTTCCCTCCAGTCCACCCTTTTCCTTCTGCTTGCATACTAGAAGCACCTCATCCCTCTTCTCCCCCCTGCGTCAGCATCATCGGTAAATAATCACGCTCCCCACATCTAATCCCTGTCCTAGATCACTCCGCTTAGTTAGGTCTCCCCTGGTTAGCTATTAGCACAGATAATCTATGTAATGTATATTATGTATTCCTATGTACCCATACTGACTGATTGTATTATATGTTTACTTGTAGTTTCACCGTGCCAATATGCCATCACGTTCAATAAAGCACAGATTCAACCTACAGTCTTCTTATTGGACCCCCGGTATAGCGGTTTAGCTGCCTGTATACGCTACATGAATCCCGGTTCATTAGTAAGGACAGAACAGTGAAACGACGGCTCTTCAGCTAGTGAGAAAACAGAGAGTAGAGCCTTCCATCCTGCAGGACTGCAGTTAAAAACCAACTAGCCAGCTAGTGAGAACTCAGAGATAGAAGAGTCTTCCATCCTGCAGAGGCCAGTTACACAGCGCCATTCAGCTAATGCAATTCAGGGAAAAGACATCCCTTCATCCAGCTTGCAGGAACTAGTGGACTGCAGAAATCCATCTAGTGAGATTCAAGTCACCGGCTACACAGAGACTAAAACAGCTACAGCAATCTCTGCCCAGCCAAGCATCCCTACAAGACACCATGTCCCACAAATCACACAGAGACATTAGCATAGACCACCCTCAAATCAGCCTCAAAGAGATCTGGAAGAGGCTGGATGAGTGTTACGGCTCAGCAAAGGTCATAGAGCTCCTTGTTCAAAAGAATCGATGACTTTCCTAAAATATCTAACAAAGGTCTCCCAAAACTAAGAGAGCTAGGTGACCTGCTACAGGAGGTCCCAGTTTCCAAATGTGAAGGTGACCTACAAGGACTGCATATTTTGACACAGCCAAAGGTGTTAACCCTATAGTCCAAAAGTTGCCCTACAATCTACAGGAGAGGTGGCTCACACATAGTTCCACGTACAAATACAAACATAGTGTTTCATTCCCTCCCTTCTCCGTTTTTGTAGACTTTATAGACGAACAAGCGACAATCAGAAATGATCCCAGCTTTGACTTTGCAATGTCGTATGCCGCACCGCCACCAGCTGCAAACCAACGCAGAACATCTGTGGCAGTGCACAAGACTTATGTTTCTTCTCCAAGTTTCAATTACAGGTCTGCTGGCTGCTCTCAATCAGAGACAAAAGTATAAGAACCTGACAAGCAGTGCTCGCTTCATCAGAAGCCTCATCCTCTCCTGAAATGCAGAGCCTTCAGAGGAAAATCTATGCTGGATCGCAGAAGCTTCCTGAAAGAGAACGGTATCTGCTACAAGTGCTGCTCATCCACCACTCATCTCGTCAAGGATTGTAAGGTCAGTGTAAAATGCACAGAATGTGGCACCACAGATCATAACACTGCCCTACACCGTGGCCCAGCTCCATGGAGTGCACAAAATACGCCAGCTGACAGTGAGCATGGCGGGGAGGAAAAGAGCACTGATGCAGCTACGCCAGAGTTCACTTCACAATGTACTGAAGTCTGTAAAGGGACAATAGACAGTAGGTCTTGAACTAAAATATAAAAAACTGGAGTCTGAACTGAGAAAGTAAAATAATGTGTATGCACAATGTAGGTGCATATTAACACATGACCATTAACCAGAGAAAGCAAAAAGCACAAATATCCTGAAATAAAAAGTAAAAAATAAACTGCAAATAATGCATAAAGGAAATAATAATAATAATAGTATTTAGTAAACATAATTTTGATCAAAATAATGTACAAGCCATCCCGCCACGTCACGGCAACCCTCGTGGGACAGTCCTACTCTAGTATTTAAAACCTTTTTACTTGCCAAGTGAAGTGAATGTGAACAAGAATCGAGGGACTGACCCATTAGTAAAAGCATAGGCCAGACTGGATGGCTTTCCAGGCTCAGAAAGAGGGCAGTCACACCCTTATATGCACTGAATGCACAATGAAATGAATAAAAAACTGGTTAATGGTCATGTGTTAAGCTGCTTTCACACATCTGTCTTTTTGAATCCGGCACGATGCGGCGAAAAGTGTGGCACATAGAATTTAATGATCGCCGCATCGTGCCGGATGGACATGCGGTGCCTCCGTTTTTAGCTGGAAATGGCAAACCTGCGCCGTCCGGCATCAGCAAAAAATGTTGCCTGCAACTTTTTTTGTAGCGCTGGAACGGCTTTTTCTACAGCGCATGCACGGACACTGTGAGGATTAACCCACAAGTGCCTGGCGAGCGAGCGTGTATCTCTCACTCCCTCCCCCCCGCATACCGCTGCCTCTCTCGTCCCCGGTGTGGCTCCTTTAAATGCTTTCCAAGCCGGATCAGGCGCCGCATCTGCATCCGGTGTCACCGCTGCAGGCCTGATCCGGCGCACGCCGCCGGAACAAACACACCGGATGTGTGAAAGCACCTTAAATATGCACCTACATTGTGCATACACATTAATGTTTTCTCAGTTCAGACTCCAGTTTTTTACTCATTTCATTGTGCATTCAGTGCATATAAGGGTGTGACCGCCCTCTTTCTGAGCTGGGAAAGCCATCCAGTCTGGCCTATGCTTTTACTAGTGGGTCAGTCCCTCGATCCTTGTTCACATTCATGTCACTTGGCAAGAGAAAAGGTTTTAAATACTAGAGTAGGACTGTCCCACGAGGGTTGTCGTGACGTGGCGGGATGTCTTGTACATTATTTTGATCAAAATTATGTTTACTAAATAACATTATTATTATTATTATTACCTTTATGCATTATTTGCAGTTTATTTTTTACTTTTTATTTCAGGATATTTGTGCTTTTTGTTTTCTCTTGTACTAAAATATGCCTCGTCAGAGTGTACCCAAAGGGTCATAGAGGCAAAGCTGTGAGACTGTATGCTATCTTGGATAATCAAAGTAATCGATCCCTGGCTAGATCAACATTCTTTGACCTATTCAACATTAAAGGACCAAGCACTCCTTACTCATTAAAGACGTGCAGGTACTGTGACAAAAGCAGGTAGGCAAGCTACTGACTACCAAATTGAGTCCTTAGACAATTTTGCCCACCACTACCTACAATTATTGAGTGTAATCAGATCCCAGGCAACAGATCTGAAATCCCTACGCCAGATGTGGCAATCCATCATGCTCACTAGAAAAACATAGCACACCTTATACCGGAACTTGACCATCAGGCACAGATAATATTGCTGTTGGGAAGAGATATCCTACAGGTTCATAAAGTAAGAAGTCTTATCAATGGACTCAACAATGCTCCCCATGTCCAAAAGCTAGACCTAGGATGGGTCATAATAGGAAATGTATGCTTGGAACACATGCACGCCCCATCTTCTGTGACATGTATGCTAACAAATACATTGGAGAAAGGACACCCATCTCTGTTTCAACCTTGCAACAACGAGTTCCATGTCAAGGAACTACCACACAGCATCCAACTACCCAATCATTTAATAGACTTTACTCATGACAGCAGTATGATGTCAGGAAGTTATGAGGATCAGTTGGGGTGCACAGTCTTCCAGAGAACTAAGCAAGACAACCAAGTAGCAATGTAGGTAGAGGACAAGTTGTTCTTAGAGGTAATGGACAAGGGACTCGTAAAAGATGAGACCAACAGTTGGGTCGCACCTCTCCCCTTCATAACCCACAGACCACATCTACCAAACAACAGAGATCAGGCATTGAAACGTTTCTCCTCTCTTAAACATAATCTGCAGAAGAAACCAGAGATGAAAGATCACTTCTCCTTCATGTCAAATATATTTGACAACTGCCATGCAGAACTAGCTCCCACTCTCAAAGACTCTGAAGAATGCTGGTCCCTACCCTTGTTTGGAGTATACCACCCTAAGCAACCGGGCCAGATTAGAGTGGTGTTTGACTCCAGTGGTAAGTTTGATGATGTCTCCCTGAATGATGTTCTACTGACAGGACCAGACCTCAATAACAAACTGTTGGGAGTACCTATGCGCTTCCATAAGGATTCCATTGCTTTCATCACTGACATCCAGCAAATGTTCCATTGTTTCCTTGTGAGAGAGAGAAACAGGAACTTCCTAAGATTCTTCTGGTACAGAGACAATGATCCTACCAAAGAGATCAGAGTACCGCATGAGAGTGCACATCTTTGCAATTGCCCTTGTCCTGCAGTCGCCAACTATGGACTCAAAAGGTCAGCTCTAGAAGGAGAAACAGAATACGGATCAGATGTCAGACAATTCATAGAAAAAGACTTTTATGTTGATGACTGTCTGAAAGCCATGCCTTCAAATGAGACTGCCATCAGTCTTCTCAGGAGAGCCCAATAGATGCTTGCTTGCTCTAACCTCAGGCTTCACAAAATAGTCTCGAACAGCCAAGAACTCATGAAAGCATTCCCTTCACAAGACTTGTGTAACGGTCTCAGAGACCTGGACCTGGGGTCAGACCCCACACTAATGCAACGCAGCCTCGGGCTTCTCTGGAATCTACAGTCAGGCACTTTCACCTTTCAGATCAGCCAGGAAGAAAAGCCTTTCACACGCATTGGTGTCCTGTCTACCATCAGCAGCCTATATGATCCCTTGGGTTTTGCAGCTCCTGTTACTATACCAGGCAAAGCCATACTAAGAGACTTAAATAAGGAGACATCCGACTGGGATACACCTCTGCCAACTGAGAAGAGAATCCAGTGGGAAGTATGGAAAAACTCTTTAGCAGCCCTCTCCAGCCTAAATGTGCCCAGGCCATACACCCCTGTGCCGTCTACAGAGATCCAGAGCCAAAGACTGTATGTATTTGCAGATGCTTCTGTCAAAGCAATTGCTGCTGTTGCCTATCTCAAAACTGTGGACTCCAAATGTCAGAGCCACATTGCATTCATTATGGGGAAGGCCAAACTTGCTCCACAACTAGAGCACACCATACCAAGGTTAGAACTTTGAGCTGCAGTCTTAGCCGTTGAGTTAGCAGAGTTCATCGCATCTGAGATGGATATCAACCTGACACAAGCCAAGTTCTACTCAGACAGCAAAGTAGTCCTGTGATACATCCACAATGAGACTAGACGATTCTACATTTATGTCAACAGAGTGCTACGAATTAGGAGATCAGTTCATCCAAAACAGTGACATTACATCCCCACAGACCAAAACCCTACAGATCATGCAACTAGAGCAGTTGACGCAAGTCGACTAGAGAGCACAACATGGCTCTCAGGACCAAAACTATTGTACACTGAGGAACATTGTCCAGAAACCTTTGAACTTGTGAGAGAGGACTCAGGTGCTGAAATCAGCCATCAGGTGTCTACACTTCATACAAAGACTCCAGCTACTCTCCTCACCCAGAAAACAGGACTGTCCCGTGCCCCTCCAGGAGGATTCGACGCTATGGACCTCTACAAGCGCCAATGGAGGCAGGTACTGTTAGGCGTCGGATTCCTGGCACTGCACAGCAGGAATCCAGAGTCAGACATCCTGCGGTCTCCCATTCTCCTCCGACCGCTCAGACTCCTGCTCAGCATTCTCGGCAAACCAGGCATTTCCCTCAGACTTGTTCTGTGAGCCTGGATGTTGCTGCCACCTCTGGTGCAGCAATGGTGGCGCAACCTGCTTTGCAGGGAACTGCTCCGGAGGCTAAGTCCTCGTGCCGTGCTACTGGGCATGCCCGCAACTTGACTTCTCAGTGGAGAGCAGGGGTCACATGTGCAGGTCCTATGTCGGATCTGATTGGTCCTTCCTATAGTACTGGAAGGTCCTGGAAGCGCATGGCTATAAAAAGCCCGCATGGCGGCTCGGCCATGCGCTAGTGTAGCATATTATGCTGTGTGTGTATGGTGATGGATGCATGGACTGTGTGGCTGACTTATTTGAAACCCCTTCCCTTGGTTATTACGAATGGTGACAGATTGTTGGGCAGTCAGCTCCAGATTGTGGCAAGCTACACGCCACTGTGCCTCCTGCAATGCACTCTAGCGTCCGACGGTGCTCGGTCATTCCGGCGCCGTCGTTCAGCGGCCATAGTAATTGCCGCGCTGCAGTAGCAGCGTCCTTGGCGTCTGCGTTTGCAACGTCACTCGCTGGTTAGCCTGTGAAGTGAACAGGGCCAGCGTCCTCATAAGTCTTTTGTGTTAGCGACTCTGTGTGTGAACAGAGCCGCTCTTAGCGTTCGGGTGACGTTAACCCGAGCGCAGTACTTCACCTTTTGGTGCATTCGCCATTACTCAGCAGCGGTCTTGTCACCTACCGCACGGTGGACCCTGGGCGGCGAACGCACCCCCTATTATTTATATCTGGTGCGTTCCTCCGACCCGAATATTACACTGGCGCCAGGGTCTGGCTAGTAATGGCAGATGAACAGCGACTGCTGCAGTACATCCGGCAGCTGCAGGGCAGGTTGGCGGCTCTCGAGCGTTCAGCCTCAGCTGCGGATGTTACTGCAGTCGCTGTTCAGGCAGCCACAGAGGCTGCCTCCCGTGTGACCACAGCCATCCCTGTCCCGACTTTGTCCCACCTCCCGCTGCCCGAAAAGTTCTCGGGTGATAGTGCTGCTTGTAGGGGTTTCGTAAGCCAGTGCTCTATACAGTTGGAGCTGCTAGCCGCCCGATTCCCCTCTGAGCGGGCTAAAGTGGGATTTATCATTTCCCTTCTGTCGGGCAGGGCTTTGGAGTGGGCCACACCGCTGTGGGAGCGTGGTGATCATGTGGTGCAGTGTGTCTCGCGGTTCTTAGACACGCTGAAACAGGTCTTCCTGCGACCACGAGTCACCCATGACACCGCGCTCCGGCTGCTGGCATTATCACAGGGCTCGTCCATGGTCAGTCACTTCGCCATCCAGTTCCGGATGCTGGCCTCAGAATTAGAGTGGCCAGATAAGGTCCTCATTCCGGCATTCTGGAGAGGTTTGGCTGGCCATGTGAAGGACGCTCTGGCCACCAGGGAGATTCCCGCTACACTGGAGGAGCTTATCACTGTCTCCACCCGAATAGATCTTCGCTTTACCGAGCGAGGGTTGGAGCGGGACCAGTGTAGGCAGAGGTTTAGGTTGGCACCTTGTTTTTCTAAACCTCTGGAATCTTCCGGTTGGACGTACGAGCGTCAGGGGGCTTCCCGTGAGGGATCTAGGCTCCGGTCCGCTCGAGCTCCTGTGAGCAGTCATATTTGTCGGCAGTCCGGTCACCGTGCCAACCGGTGCCCACAGCAGCAGGGAGAACGCTCGCGCCTAGTGGCCATAGGAGGCGGCGCACTAGAGTCAGCGACGTTTTCCTCCAAGCTGTCCTTTAAGGGGACTCTTGGGTTTGATTCTTCCACTCTGGCGGTGGAGGTTTGCGTGGATTCCGGGGCAGAGGGCAATTTTATGTCGTCAGCCTTCGCCCAACGGCACGCTTTACCCCTGGTTATGATGTCTACACCAGTCACCGTCAGAGTGGTAAACGCCACTACCCTACCCTCACAGATAACTCACCAGACCGTTCCCTTAGTACTCTCAGTGGCCCCGTCTCATCAGGAGACGATATCCCTCCTCGTCATGCCCGAGGGTATTGACCAAGTACTTCTAGGGGTTCCCTGGCTGCGGTATCACTCCCCCCATATAGAGTGGTCCTCAGGGAGGATTATTGGGTGGAGTAAATCATGTGAGGGTAGATGTCTGAGGGAGTGCGTTCAGGTTGCCTCCACCGAGGTTCCCGCTGATCTCTCCTCGCTCCCCAAACACTATCGACAGTATGCAGACATGTGCTCCAAAAAGGCGGCGGAGACCCTTCCACCGCATCGCCCCTATGACTGTCCTATTGACCTCTTGCCTGGTGCTGAGCCACCCCGGGGTCGAGTCTATCCCCTATCTCTCCCAGAGACTGAGGTCATGTCTCAATATATCAGGGAGAATCTGGCAAGAGGATTCATTAGGAAATCAGTGTCACCAGCGGGGGCGGGATTCTTCTTCGTCCAGAAGAAGAGTGGGGAACTACGTCCTTGCATTGATTACAGGGGTCTTAACGCCATCACCGTTAAGAATAAGTATCCACTGCCCCTGATATCAGAACTGTTTGATAGGCTACGAGGAGCGAGGGTATTTACCAAACTTGATCTGCGGGGGGCTTACAACCTGATTCGCATCCGTGATGGGGATGAATGGAAGACGGCATTTAACACCAGAGACGGGCACTATGAATACCTGGTGATGCCCTTCGGCCTCTGCAATGCCCCGGCCGTCTTCCAAGACTTTGTAAACGATATCTTCCGGGATATGCTTACCACCTCGGTTGTAGTCTATCTGGATGATATTCTCATCTACTCTCCAGATATTGACTCCCACCGGAGAGAGGTTTGCAAAGTCTTCGATCGCCTGCGGGCGAACTCCCTCTATGCCAAGTTGGAGAAGTGTGTGTTTGAGCAGGAGTCCTTGCCTTTCCTGGGCTATATCATCTCCGCCCAGGGATTGGCCATGGATCCTGCCAAGCTACAGGCGGTGATGGATTGGCAGGAACCTCATTCTCTCAAAGCGGTGCAGCGCTTTATGGGGTTCATAAACTATTATCGCCAATTCATTCCCCACTTCTCGACTTTGGTAGCACCCTTGGTAGCCCTCACCAAGAAGGGTGCAAATCCCAAGTTGTGGTCGGAACCGGTCTCCAAGGCCTTCTCCACCATTAAGTCCCATTTCGCTAGTGCTCCCATTCTACATCGCCCCGATGTAGACAAGCCCTTCATTCTGGAAGTGGATGCCTCTTCCGTCGGTGCTGGAGCGGTCCTGTTCCAGAAGGACACGCAAGGTCGGAAGCATCCATGCTTCTTTTTCTCCAAGACCTTCACACCGGCGGAGAGGAATTATGCCATTGGGGACAGGGAGTTGCTAGCGATGAAGTTGGCCTTCTCGGAGTGGAGACACCTCCTGGAGGGGGCTCGCCACCCTTTCCAGGTGTTCACCGACCACAAAAACTTGGTATATTTACAAACAGCCCAGCGGCTAAACTCTCGCCAGGCCAGGTGGTCTTTGTTCTTTTCCCGGTTCCATTTCACCCTCCACTTTCTCTCCGGGGAGAAGAACGTCCGGGCCAATGCTCTCTCCCGCTCCGTGGTTTCATCGGAGGAAGAGGAGGAGGAGCCTCGGCTGATCGTCCCATCTGAGAGCCTGAGGACTGTGGCTCCGGTTGCCCTTGAGTCAGTACCTCCGGGCAAGACATTTGTCCCTGCCCGTCTGCGACCGGAGGTCCTCTCTTGGGCCCATTCGACCAGAGTGGGTGGACATTTTGGGACAAAACGGACCTCTGAGCTTTTGGCGAGGACGTACTGGTGGCCACATATGGCCCGTGACGTCAAGGACTATATTGAGGCGTGCGTCTCTTGCTCCCGGAATAGGTCCTCTCGGCAGCGGCCCGCTGGGCTTCTTTTTCCTCTGCCGATAGCAGACAGGCCCTGGGAGATGGTCGGTATGGACTTTGTGGTGGGGCTACCCAAGTCCAGCGGCAGCACGGTCATTTGGGTTGTCACCGACCATTTCTCTAAGATGGTGCACTTGGTACCTCTCTCCCGGTTACCTTCAGCGTGGGGCCTGGCAGTCTTGTCATCAAGCATGTTTTCCGCCTGCACGGCATGCCGGACAAGATTGTCAGTGACCGTGGCCCTCAGTTTGCGTCCCGTTTTTGGAGAGAGCTCTGTTCTCTACTCAGCATTGAGCTGAATCTCTCCTCGGCCTATCATCCCGAGACGAATGGGTTGGTAGAGAGAGCCAATCAGACCCTGATAACTTATCTTCGACATTTTGTCTCAGCCAGACAGGACGACTGGGCATCCTTGCTGCCGTGGGCAGAGTTCGCGTTGAACAATGCTGTGGCCGACTCCACCGGTCAAACCCCATTCCTCCTAAATTACGGTCAGCATCCGCGCGTCCCTGTGCCCATGCCCGTGTCTTCCACCGACTCCAGGGTGGCAGACTGGGCGGTGGAGGCACGTGACATTTGGGATCGCACCCAGGATGCTATCCGAGCTTCCAAGGAGAGAATGAGGATCTCCGCTGACGCACACTGGCGTCTGGCTCCAAGCTTCTCCCCTGGCGACATGGTATGGCTCTCCACCCGAAACATTAAACTGCGGGTTGAGTCGCCCAGGTTCGCGCCACGATACATTGGACCATTCAAGGTCCTTGAGCGACTTAGCTCGGTGGTCTACCGCCTGGCTCTTCCTCCACATTTGGCCATCTCGGACGTGTTCCATGTGTCCCTCCTCAAACCAGTTCACATGGCCCGGTTTTCCGAGCCATCTGCCGGATCATCAGACTTATCGTCTGACGAGTTTGAGGTTAACGCCATCGTGGGGCGCAGGTTTGTCCGTGGCAAAAAATTTTATTTGGTGGACTGGAAGGGTCATGGTCCCGAGGCTCGGACCTGGGAGCCGGTGGAAAACATTCACGCACCGCTCCTGATCGCGGCGGTGCTCAGAGGGGAGGGGGGCCTGGGGGGGTAATGTTAGGCGTTGGATTCTTGGCACTGCACAGCGGGAATCCAGAGCCAGACATCCTGCGGTCTCCCATTTTCCTCCGACCGCTCAGACTCCTGCTCAGCATTCTCGGCAAACCAGGCATTTCCCTCAGACTTGTTCTGTGAGCCTGGATGTTGTTTCCACCTCTGGTGCAGCAATGGTGGCGCAACCTGCTTTGCAGGGAACTGCTCCGGAGGCTAAATCCTCGTGCTGTGCTACTGGGCATGCCCGCAACTTGTCTTCTCAGTGGAGAGCAGGGGTCACATGTGCAGGTCCTATGTCGGATCTGATTGGTCCTTCCTATAGTACTGGAAGGTCCCGGAAGCGCATGGCTATAAAAAGCCCGCATGGCGGCTCGGCCATGCGCTAGTGTAGCATATTATGCTGTGTGTGTATGGTGATGGATGCATGGACTGGTGGCTGACTTATTTGAAACCCCTTCCCTTGGTTATTACGAATGGTGACAGATTGTTGGGCAGTCAGCTCCAGATTGTGGCAAACTACACGCCACTGTGCCTCCTGCACTGCACTCTAGCGTCCGACGGTGCTCGGTCATTCCGGCGCCGTCGTTCAGCGGCCATAGTAATTGCCGCGCTGCAGTAGCAGCGTCCTTGGCGTCTGCGTTTGCAATGTCACTCGCTGGTTAGCCTGTGAAGTGAACAGGGCCAGCGTCCTCATAAGTCTTTTGTGTTAGCGACTCTGTGTGTGAACAGAGCCGCTCTTAGCGTTCGGGTGACGTTAACCCGAGCGCAGTACTTCACCTTTTGGTGCATTCGCCATTACTCAGCAGCGGTCTTGTCACCTACCGCACGGTGGACCCCGGGCGGCGAATGCACCCCCTATTATTTATATCTGGTGCGTTCCGCCGACCCTAACAGGTACAAAGTCTCGCCAATACATTTTGGGAGAGGTGGCACAAACAGTATTTGTCTACCCCGCAGCCACGGATGAAGTGGCAATCTACCAGGCCTAATCTGAGGATTGGTGACCTCGTCCTTGTGAAAGACTGTCAGGCCCATCTAAACCAGTGGCCATTTGGTCTAGTGACTGCTACATTCCCGAGTAAAGATGGCAGTGTTCCCAAAGTCGAACTCAGGATGGCTAAAGGAGATGGACCTAAGACATTCTAAGCTGGTCCTATTGTTGTCTTCGGAGAACAAGAACAGTGACATCTGTTCTCTGCCAGACTGGGAGTGTTCTGTCTCTGACATAATTAATGACTCTTGACTATCTATTTTGATAATTTATATGCAGTAATTTGCTCAGAATATCGATGATGCTCAGTTTGCCATAGATTTAATGTTCATTGTTTTGGCTCCATCTAGTGGCCAAAATAATAACTGCAGTGTTATTCTGTTTTTGGTTTCGTTTTTGCTTCCCTCCAAATTCCCAATGTATCATGGGAGATTTGCAAGGGATTATGGTTAGCTCAGCCCATTTCCCTCCAGTCCACCCTTTTCCTTCTGCTTGCATACTAGAAGCACCTCATCCCTCTTCTCCCCCCTGCATCAGCATCATCGGTAAGTAATCACGCTCCCCACATCTAATCCCTGTCCTAGATCACGCCGCTTAGTTAGCTCTCCCCTGGTTAGCTAATAGCGCAGATAATCTATGTAATGTATATTATGTATTCCTATGTACCCATACTGACTGATTGTATTATATGTTTATTTGGGCAGCACGGTGGCTCAGTGGGTTCGAATCCCACCAAGGACAACATCTGCAAGAAGTTTGTGTGTTTGCGTGGGTTTCCTCCGGGCACTCCGGTTTCCTCCCACACTCCAAAGACATACTGATAGGGAATTTAGATTGTGAGCCCCATCAGGGACAGTGATGAATATATGTGCAAACTGTAAAGCGCTGTGGAATATGTTAGCGCTATATAAAAATAAAGATTATTATTACTTGTAGTTTCACCGCGCCAATATACCATCACGTTCAATAAAGCACAGATTCAACCTACAGTCTTCTTATTGGACCCCCGGTATAGCGGTTTAGCTGCCTGTATATGCTACATGAATCCCGGTTCATTAGTAAGGATAGAACAGCTTTACTTACAGTCTGGTGCACACAGATGCCCACTTCAGTGCTGCGTTCTCCAGGAGAGGGTTCTAGACATCTTCCAGCTAAGATGAAGTACACCCTTCCAGCACTCCTTGTCAGTATGTACCTTTCTTGGCCGTCTCCAACCTATATGCTGCTTTAGACGTTCCTCCTTTTCAGCACTTCAGAATTATTGTTCCAGGCCAGCAGATGCAAATCCTGTCAGACAACGCCCTGCCATTTCTTTGATCCTATGTAGCTGCCTTTCCAGTCGGAATAACTGTGGTAGGGGCTATGGTCCATAAAGTAACCACAGCTATCGATTTGCTAGTAACGCCCCGAGTACGCTCACTAGGCTAAGGGCCGTGACCCTTTGGGACCAGTTTCTTCCTCCACCTGACGTCAGTCAGCTTGGATAAGAGACCCACAGGGAGTATTCTCTAGCCGTGTCTCAGAAGAACCACCTTTCCTTTAAGAGAGCTTTCTTATAATCCAATCCATCCAGCAGCCTCTAATCACAAGAGCTGCTTCAGACACGTCCTTCTCCTTCCCTCCCTGAGGGAATCCTCCCTTACTTCCTATCCTTCTCCTGCTCTCAATCTATGCTCCGCCCACCTCCCAGCACTCTTCGTGTTCCAAGCAGGGGCCATAAAGGGTGCTCTGCTACACTACTTGTGTGTGTGGGATGTAGGATGGAATGCTGTCGGGTGTCTCCACCTTACCTGGTTGTGGGATACCACACCTCTGAGTGAGGTGCAGCATCTGTGGCGACTGGACCATCAGGGGCGCCACAATAGAGTAAAAATATTCTTGCCATCATGCAATCCCCAATACACAATTGTTTCAAGGTTGCCTGAAAGAAAATCCAATTTACCCAGTTAAATGATTTTTCAGTGTCAATCGAGAGGAGACAGGCCAGTGTTTTGCGTTTACACATATAGCAAGTGAGAAAAAGGGTTTTATTAGTATTGTCTCAAGCCTCTCTATGTTGGCCAAAGCCTATTTGGTCAGTGTAAAAAGATTTGCTTAATCGATTGGCAATAATTTTGGCAAACATTTTTACATCTACGCTAATTAAAGAGGCCGATAGTTGTAGCATAGGGTTGAATTTTTCTCAGGTTTTGGAATGACTGAGATAGTGCCAGATAGTGTTTGGGGAGAGAATGGGCAGTTCTTGTCAGAAATTTAATTTAAGGTCTTGGTCAGAAATGGTACTAGATCTGAACTGAATCATGTATAAACATTCATAGGGAAGCCATTTGGGCTGAGACTTTTTCCACTAGGTGAAGCTTTTATAGTTGCCAAGACCTCTCGTTCTGAAAAGGAGTTTTTGCTATATACAAGTCCACTTTTGCTTGGAAGTCAAAACCGGACATTTCTGCTCAGGGCCCTTTCAGATTGTATTGAGATCCATAATAATCACAGAAAGACTTAACAATTTCCGGTGGTTTATGCAGGGGGATCTCCTGAAGATAGTCTAAATGTAGGAATAAAAGTGGTGGAGATACGAGGGTGAAGAAATTTAGCTAGGCCTTCACAGGTTTGTTGGAAAATTCATATAGGAATCTACGTGTACAGTCACAGTAGCAAAGCAGAAGCAAAATCTAGCAAAGATTTCAGATCAGTTTTAGCGTTTATTAATATTACAAGAGTCTGAGGATCTTGGTCACGTTGGTTGTTGAATAAGCGATGTAAATCGTTTTAAGTTAAAGGCTCTATCTTTCTTGATCCTGGAACTATGTTGTCCAGAAGTTTGGATTTTAAAGACAAAATGTGTGACAAAGAGACAGGGGACAGATGGAGTCCACCACTCAATCCATTGTGAGATTAAAATCTCCAACAATAGTTGAGCTTTCAGCAAACTTGAGAAGGGTGGAAAGGTATGGTTTGCAGACATGAGCCTGGTCCTGGTTGGAGAGCGAAAATTTTACAATTGTGAAAACTTTGTCAAATATACAAATTTTGAAAAATAGATGATGACCATCAGGGCTGGGCACAAATTCAATCACTCTTGCTGGTAGAGATTTGTGTAAAGCAATACTAACCCCTTTGGACTTAAAATCGGGGTTGTCACTATGAAACCACTATGTATAATATCTGTGTCTGAGCATAGGCATGTGATCAGACCTAACATGCGTTTCCTGAAGGAGAAGGTGTACACGTTTTTTGTGCATATGGTAAAGTACTTGCAACTCTTCTCTGGAATAAGAAGAAAGGAAAGAAAAGTAATGAGGGAAAGGAAAAGAGAGAGAGGAGGAAGATTAAAGGAGAAGTGTCCTCTAATGTATACCTTGGCAACTAAGCACAGGGATAAAAACAAGAAGAAAAATAGTACTGTAATGTTGTGCTCCAAGAACACACCCAAATGTGGGATTTAGCTGGAACTAAGATCCAATATAATGTGAAGATAGCAATAAAACCTGAGTGTCTCTATTATTATAGTCTATAAGGCATAAGAAAGTTCAACAGATTGTCAAAGTGAATATTACAAAAATTAACTAGCAAATAACTATAGAACTTGTGTATTTTAAATATGCCTACAGATGTGATACCTTTATATTATATTTTCTGTATTTTTTTTTTCTTTAAGCTCCAGGACTACTAAGAAATAATAGTAAACATGAGGACATAATAACATGGTAAAATGGAAACAAAGTAACATGAATGGATCAACCATTATATATGGAGCTTAAAGGAGTTTTTGACTGATGACAAAAAGTATATACAAATATTATAGGTAGCTATGGAGCTTAAGGCCAGGGTCATACATGCGAGTGCATTGCGAGAAACTCGCGTCAGTCTCTCGTCTCAATACCCGGCACTGCCGCCAGGACTCGGGACTAGAGATGAGCGACTTTGCCTTTTTTAGGGTCGAGTCGGGTTTCATGAAACCCGACTTTAGCAAAAGTCGGGTCGAACGAAATCGGCCAACTATAGGGAAAAGTCGGAGGCCGACTGAAACACGAAACACAATGCAAGTCAATGGGGAAGCAAAGTCGGCAGGGAGTGGAGGACAGTAAACACACCTACAGTGCCCATTGCAATGCCAAAAACATCAATTCTTATTACTGAAGCTTGTCAACCTTAATTTACTTCATAATAATAGTTACGCATTGAAAATTGGGGGTTATTTGGCTAAAGTGGAGGGGGGATAGGGCTGGCTCCAGGTTTTCGTGTGCCCTGGGCCAAAGAGTGTCAGTGGGCCCCTTTAACACATACCACAACTCATGATGCTCCGATACGGCACAGAAATATAGGTACAGTACAATGACAAATACTTCACTGCTTACATGACATGACTGATCTATTTTAAATTGTACAATAGCTCAAAAAAAGGACAGTATATTACTCCATACAGTATTATGGCCACTACATTGTGCGCCATACAGAATAATGAGCCACATATATTTCTCCATGCAGAATAATTGGTCACATATAATGTTCCACACAGTATATGATGAGCGCCACATAATGCTACAGTATATGATGGTCCCTATGGACGATGCTCCAGTGTGTTATGGGCCCAAATAATGCTCCATATATAATGGGCTCCATTTCTAATGCTCCAGTGTATAATGTGCCCCATAGATTCTGCTCCAGTGTCTGATGTCCCCAATCTGGAATGCTCCAGTATATGATGGGCCTCATGTATGATGGGCCCTAATAATGCTCCATATATAATGGGCTCTATTTCTAATGCTCCAGTGTATAATGGGCCCCGTAAATGCTGCTCCAGTGTCTGATGTCCCCAATCTGGAATGCTCCAGTATATGATGGGCCTCATGGATGATGCTCCAGTGTATGATGGGCCCTAATAATGCTCCATATATAATGGGCTCTATTTCTAATGCTCCAGTGTATAATGGGCCCCGTAAATGCTGCTCCAGTGTCTGATGTCCCTCATTTGGAATGCTCCAGTTTATGATGGGCCCCATTTTTAATTAACCCAGGCATGGTATGTGAAAAGAGCTCCATGGAGTAATCTGAAGTGTGTGCTGCCGCATCCTTCACTTTTGGTGTGGGTGAAGGACACAAGGAAAGGGGTTGCTCCTGACCAGAAGCCTGCATTGACGACTCAGTGCTTCCATTTTTTTAAACTTCAGAAGAGGAGGCGATAGAGCTGGAGGCTGTTTCAGCAATGTAAGCCAAAAACAGTTCCTGATGCTCCGTCTTTAAAAGCAGTCTACCTACTCCCAGAAAACGGAGCCTTACAAGCCTTACAGAGCTACAGTACACCATGACGCAGGCTCAACACCTCCTGCCTTAGCTGCTATTGTGTTTTTGGCACTACCAGCAGATGCACCACCACCACCATCAGTACCAGGTGGCCCCCCATGCCCACATCCGCGTCCTCTTCCACCATACTTCCTCATGTTTTGGAAAATGAACCCAAAATACCAGCCGACATATGGTACTGTATCAGAAGCATACAGCTCTATACAGTCTAGGGATGACAGTAAATCTCCATATATATTTCATGAGTCATTCACAGACGCTCACAGGCTCAGTATGGATTACACAATAAAATAAAAAGTTGAAAAAGGGTACAGTATCACCAGATACAAGGTATATATAGTATAGTGTAAACATTATGAATCTCCATATATATTTCAGGAGGCAGACACAAACACTCTCAGGCCCAGTATGGATTACACAAGAATATGAAAAGCTGTAAATGGGTAATGTATCACAAGCGTACAGCTGTATACAGTGTTGGGGTAATCTTAAAGCTCCAAATATATTTACGGAGTAACAGACAGATGTTCACAGGCTCATTATAGATTACACCAGAAACTAAATAGCAAAAAAGGTTACTGTATCAGAAGCGCACAGCTGTATACAGTGTTGGCCAAATTTGAAATCTCGGTATATATTTCCGGAGTCACCCTCAGACGCTCACTCAGTCTGGGTTTGACCATAATAAAAAATGTTGTAAAAAAGGTACTGGATAACAAGATAGCAAGTATATATATTATAGGGTACAATTGAAATCTCCATATACATAGTCCCGTAGTCACTCTCAGATGCTTACTCAGTATGAATTTGACCGTAATACTAAATGTCGAACAAAGGTACTGTATAACAAGATACAAGCTGTGTCGAGTATAGGGTAATAATTGGTATCTCCGATTCACCATATATATAGAAGGCGTAAACTACACATGCTCACTCACTATGGATGATACCATAATAAAAAATTTTGAACAAAGGTACTGTATCAGCACATACCAGGTGTATCCAGTCTAGAGGTAATTGTAAATTTCCATCTATACTTCCGGAGTCAGACACAGACATTCACAGGCTCACTATGTATTACACCAGAATTTAAAAAGTAGAAAAAGGGAAAGGTATTTGAAGCGTACAACAGTATACAGTGCTGTGGTACTTTTAAATCTTTGTGTATATTTCAATCTCAGTAAGCCAGTCCAGACTCTCCGCTACTGGAAACTACATGTATACAAGTACAGACGGAAAGTTGAGTGTTAGCAGAAATTTGGGAATTACTCATCGTGGGAAAACCTCCCGGTAGATGTTGCAGAGGTGATGCAGACCCTCAATTACTGTGCCTGTGGAGACAGCGAAAACGGTTCTTTGTGCAGAATGGATTGCTTTATCGCAGTAGCGTGGATCATATCACCGTTACTCGTCTCCATCAAATTGTGATCACAGGGAGAGATGTAGACATGGTCCTCACTGCCTATCAAGATGTGTCTGGTCATTTTGGAGTGCAAAAGACAGAAGCCACAGGCCGTAGGCGATTCTATTGGATTGGCATGAGAGGAGACATTGAAAAATGGTGGCAGGAATGTCACACGTCTGTGACTATCACAACTGTGAAAGGTGATCATAAAGCACCACTGCATCTGCTTGTAAGTTGACGTCCGTTACAAATGGTAGCCATTGATCATCTGAAGATAGAGGCCAGCAGGACAGGCCATAGCTACATCTTAACCATCATCGATCAATACACCAAATTTCTAGTGGCCGTCCCTGTGAAGGATTTAACTGGCCAGACTACACAGCGGTAGAGCAGGTAGCGGTAAGTATTGCAACTTGCAAGTGCTGTGGCCATGACCAAGCAGGGGGGGCACACTCGTGGGCGACGGTACTGGCACAGGGCCCGTCATAGTACGCTGGCGTGTCTGACGACGAGTGGGCCCCCCCACCGTCAGAGACACTGTATTGTACTCCTCCTGCCTGTACTCCTCCTACTTGTATCGCCTCCTCCTGCTGCCTCAAACTCAAAAATATTCCCCGGATCCACTCATTCCTCAACCACAAAAACACTAGTGCATGCTCTTATCATCTCCCACCTCGACTACTGCAACCTCCTACTCTCTGGCCTCCCCTCTAGCACTCTGGCTCCGCTCCAGTCCATCCTACACTCTGCTGCCCGACTAATCCACCTGTCTCCCCGCTATTCCCCAGCCTCCCCCCTATGCCAGGCCCTTCACTGGCTTCCTATTGCCCAGAGGCTCCAATTCAAAACCCTAACCATGACATACAAAGCCATCTACAACCTGTCTCCTCCATACATCTGTGACATGGTGTCTAGGTACCTACCCGCACGCAACCTTCGATCATCTCAAGATCTCCTTCTCCACTCCCCCCTTATCTCTTCTTCCCACAACCGCATACAAGACTTATCCCATGCTTCCCCCATACTCTGGAACTCTCTGCCGCAACACATCAGACTTTCACCATCAATGGAAACCTTCAAGAAGAACTTGAAGACCCACCAGTTCCGACAAGCCTACAGCCTGCAATGATCCTCGGTCTACTGAACCACCGCACGACCTGCTCTACCCTACCCTACTATATCCTCACCCATCCCTGTAGACTGTGAGCCCTCGCGGGCAGGGTCCCCTCTCCTTATGTACTTGTGTGTCCCTTGTCTTACACATGTTTATTATACTTGATTATATTTCCCCTTTTCACATTTAAAGCACCATGGAATAAATGGCGCTATATAAATGCATAATAATAATAATAATTGTACTATGAGGGGTCCTGTGCCACTGTCGTTGTCCATCAATGGGCCCATCCACCTGTTCAGAGCAACGGCACTTGTCCGGGTGCGCCAGATGTTGACCCTGACCCTTGGGGGGGTGGGCAGCCCAGTTAGGGAGGTTTAAAAAATGGCATATGTTGATGTGTAGGCTGGACATTCAGCTGCTGCAAATGGCAGAATTGGGCAAGTCCGAGGAAGAGGAGGACAAAAGAGAGGCAGTTTTCTGGCAACCTATGTGTCATCAGGGGAAGGTGGGACAAAATCCGTTGAAACCCAGGCATGGTTCATTTTAATGAAGGTTAGATCATCAACATTTTGGGTCGACAGACGGGTCCTTTTTTCTGTCAGGATTGATCCAGCAGCACTGAAGACTCTTTCAGATAACACACTAGCAGCAGGGCAAGCGAGCTCCTGTAAGGCATAGTGTGCCAATTCAGGCCAGGTGTCCAGTTTAGATGCCCAATAGTCAAAGGGGAATGACCTGTGAGGGAGAACATCAATATGGGAGGAGAAGTAGTTTGTAATCATAGTTGACAACTGCTGTCTCCTGTCACTTGTAATCGATGCAGTATTAGCAGTCGTGTGAGCGGTACTTGAGAAATCATTCCACAACATGGTCATTAAACCCCTGCCTCCAACACCACTTCGGCTTTGTGCACCACGAACACCTCTTCCATTGTGCCCACTACGGCTCATGGGAGAACCAGCACCGCTGCTGTGTGCTGGGAAAGCCTCAAACAACCTGTTTACCAGAGTTGCTTGTTTGTTAGCCAATATTATCTCTAGGTTCTCCTATGGCATGATGTTGTGCAATTTGCCTTTGTAGTATGGATCGAGAATGCTGGCCAGCCAGTAGTCATCATCCTTCATCATTTTGGCAATGCGGGGGTCCCTTTTTAGGATCCGCAAGGCATAATCACACATGTGGGCCAATGTTCCAGGTGTCAATAATGCACTGTCACTGCTGGGTGAAGGAGCACTTTCTGGCAAATCCACATCCCTACTGTCACGTACAAACACTGTACATGACCTTGGAACGCCAACATTTTCTCTTGCCCCCTGAGAAGCATCCACCTGCCCAAAATAATCATCCCCCTCATCCTCCTCCTCTTCCTCTTCTTCCTCCACCTCGTCCAGGACAGTTCCCTGACCAGACAATGGCTGACTGTCAGCAAGGCTTCCCTCCTCCTCCTCCTCCTGTGCCTCCTCCGCTGCAGATGCCAGATCCTTAATGTGCGTCAAACTTTGCATGAGCAGATGCATAAGTGGGATGCTCATACTTATGATGGCTGTTATGAATGAGTCACCGCAGGAGGCAAAAACAGAAATGCTAGCTAAGTCCAGAAAACCAGAGAAGTTGGCAGCTATCGGATTGCAGACCCCTAAACCTATCAACAACAACTAGCAGTAGCCGTGGGGGGTTCCTACGGTGCCCTAGACCCCTCAATCACAGCCGGAGAACTGCCTAGCCTAAAGACAGAAAGGGAAATCTAAACTGCCCCAGAGCAGACCCCAAAGCAATAGGCAGCCCCCAACATATAATGACGGTGAAGCAAGAAGAAAAAACACAAATACAGATAGAAAGATAGACTGAGCAAATGATGGCACCCAAGCTAACTAGATAGGACAGGATAGGAAGGCTGCTGTCTGCAATCCGCGAAAAACCCTATTTTCTGAAGACAGAGCAAACCGACAAAAAGGAATTCAGCTCACCCCAGCAGGGAATGGCAGAATCCAGAAAAGCAAGGCAAACTAAAACCAAAACACAAATTCAAAAAGGCAAAGCAGAAAACTTAGCTTTTGAGGAGCAGGAATCAGACTGGTCTCCTAGAATTCCACAGATAAATCACCAGCGAGGCAGAAGGGCGTCGGCCGCCTTATATCCAGTCAGAGATCCCCGTCGCCCAGTCATCCTCTCCCAGCTCAGGTGCTTGGTAGTCAGCCTCACTACCTTCCTTCACCAGAAGAGGGAGTTCATCAGACCTCAATGGTGAAGGGGAAAATGAACTCATAACAGTACCTCCGCCTTTAGGAGGGGTCACCGAACCCTCATCCACGCCACCAGGGCGATCAGGGTGAGCCCGATGAAAGGCACGCACCAATCTTTTGGCATGAATATCAGAGGCAGAGACCCAGGAATTATCCTCCTGACCATAACCCTTCCACTTAACCAAATACTGGAGTCTCCGTCTAGCCAGACGGGAATCCAGTATCTTCTCTACCTCATATTCCATGTTACCTTCAACCAATACAGGGTCCGGAGGTGCCACCCCAGGAACTACTGGTTCAACAAACCTCTTCAACAAGGACTTATGAAACACATTATGGATTTTAAATGTGACAGGAAGAGCCAACCGAAAAGAGACCGGATTAATGATCTCCAAAATCTTGTAAGGCCCAATAAATCTAGGCTTCAACTTAGGAGAAGCTTCCTTCATAGCGATATTTTTTGATGATAACCAAACCATATCACCAACCTTAAACTGGGGACCAACGGTCCTATGTCGGTTGGAAAACCGCTGGGCCTTTTCCTGGGAGAGAGATAACTTATCCACCACTTGGTCCCAGATCTGGTGCATTCTCTCCACCACAGTGTCAACACCTGGGCAGGCAGAAGGCTCCACCTGCCCTGAAGAAAATCGAGGATGAAACCCAAAGTTACAAAAAAAGGTGACATCAAAGTGGCAGAACTAGCTCTATTATTTAAAGGAAATTTGGCCAAGGGCAAAAATGAAACCCAATCATCCTGATCAGCGGAAATAAAACATCTCAAATACGACTACAAGGTCTCGTTTGTTCTTTCCGTCTGCCCATTGGTCTGAGGGTGAAACGCAGAGTAGAAGGACAACTGAATTCCCAGCTTGGAACAGAACGTCCTCCAAAATCTAGACACAAACTGAACTCCTCTGTCAGATACAATGTTCTCAGGAATCCCGTGCAAGCGAACCACCTGTTGCAAAAACAGGGGCACCAACTCAGAAGAAGATGGCAACTTAGGGAGTGGTACAAGATGAACCATCTTAGAGAACCTATCACAAATCACCCAAATAACACTCATTCTCTGAGAGACAGGCATATCAGAGATGAAATCCATTGAAATATGGGTCCATGGCCTCCTGGGGACCGGCAAAGGCATCAACAACCTACTAGAGCGAGAACAAGGTTTAGACCAGGAGCATGTCCCACAGGACTGCACAAAATTCCTGACATCACGAGACAAGGCTGGCCACCAAAAATACCGACTCACCAGATCTCTAGTACCAAAAATACCTGGATGACCAGCCAATGCAGAGCAATGAACTTCAGACATCACTCTCTTCTTCCACTGGTCAGGAACATACAACTTTCCACTGGGACAACGTTTAGGTTTGTCCTCCTGGAACTCTTCCAGAGCACGTCTCAAATCGGGTGAGATGGCAGAAAGAACTACCCCTTCGCCTAAGATGGTAGCAGGCTTGGTCACCACAGGAGAATCAGCAAAGAAGCTCCTAGAAAGAGCGTCAGCCTTGACATTCTTAGTGCCAGGAAGAAAAAAGACGACAAAATCAAAACGTGTAAAAAACAAGGCCCATCTAGCCTGTCTAGGGTTCAAGCGTTTGGCCGACTCCAGGTAAATCAAATTCTTGTGGTCAGTGAGGACCACGACTTGATGTTTAGCTCCCTCCAACCAATGTCTCCAATCCCCAAATGCCCATTTCATGGCCAACAGTTCCCGATTCCCCACATCATAGTTACGTTCAGATGGGGAGAACTTTCGGGAAAAGAAAGCACAGGGATTCATTTTAGATGTTACAGGATCCTTTTGGGACAAAACAGCTCCTGCACCAATCTCAGAAGCGTCCACCTCTACCTGGAACGGGAGTGAGACATCAGGTTGCCGCAAAACCGGGGCAGAAGTGAATCTTCGCTTCAGCTCCTGAAAGGAAGAAACAGCCTCCGGAGACCAATTCAACACATCAGCACCCTTCTTAGTCAGATCAGTCAATGGCTTGGCAATACTAGAAAATTTTGCTATAAATTTCCAATAAAAATTAGCAAAACACAAAAACTTCTGAAGGGCCTTCAAAGAAGTGGGCTGAACCCAATCATAAATGGCCTGTACCTTGGCCGGATCCATTTCAATAGTTGACGGAGACAAAATAAATCCCAAAAATGAAATCCTCTGTACCCCAAAAAGGCATTTCGATCCTTTGACATATAGGGAATTCTCCCTCAAGATCCGGAACACCGTCCAAACATGTTCCACATGACAATCCCAATCCTTGGAGAAGATCAAAATATCATCCAGATAGATAATCAAAAATTTATCCACAAAGTCTCGGAAAATGTCGTTCATGAAGCACTGGAAGACAGAAGGGGCATTAGTGAGCCCAAAAGGCATCACCAGGTACTCAAAATGTCCCTCTGGAGTATTAAACGCCGTCTTCCATTCATCCCCATGCTTAATGCGGATAAGATTATACGCCCCCCTGAGGTCAAGCTTGGTAAATCAGCAAGCACCTTTAACTCTGGAGAATAGATCCAAAATCAGGGGTAACGGATACTGATATTTAATAGCAATTTTGTTGAGGGCACGATAATCAATACAAGGCCTTAATGAACCATCCTTTTTGGCCACGAAAAAAACCCCAGCACCTAATGGTGAAGAGGATGGTCTAATATGACCCTTCTCCAACGCCTCCTTAATATAGGATCGCATAGCCTCGTGCTCGGGTACAGATAAATTGAAGAGCCGACCCTTGGGAAATTTACACCCCGGGCTCAGTTCAATTGCACAGTCATAACTCCTATGAGGAGGCAAAGACGCAGAATCATTCTCACTAAATACATCATAAAAGTCTGCCAAATTGTCACGAGGGGCTTAGTCCCACTAAGGCTGTAATACCCGGGGGCCCTGTGATGTCCCTATAACTAGGGGAAACCCTGTCTGACCCTCAACCCAGGGTTTTTGCTGATGGTGCAAATGCCTGAGCCTCCACCCTTTCCTTGTCTCCTGCTCAGCCCTGCACTTAACCCTCCACCCTCCACCCAGTGAGGAGACACACCACCAAAGCCCCCACATAAATAATGACAGACAGGGAGAACGTAAACTGCACCGCGCCGCATACACACAGGACTATACAGTAATGTGAACAGGGCACAACTAAACAGAAATATGGGAAGGAGAAAGGATAACAATGGATCATACGACACCAGATACGAATCTCTCTCTCTGCAACACCTCCACTCCAGACCGGAACCACTTGGTATGAAACACAAGCTATAATCGGCGACGTCCATAGGCCAGCATGACTATTTAAAGACCATGGGCGTGACTAACCATCCAACCTGGTCTCCAGCAGGATTAACCCCCGAGAGCCTGAAGATCAGGCCGGCGCCACTGAGGCTATAGTGGCTGGAGGTGGAACTACCTCTGCCTGCCGGACGCTGTGGTGTGAACAGCGTCCGACATGACACAAATAGTCAGGAACATCATGCGACTGAGGAGAGGTGGAAAAAACCGGAGCGTCACTAAGGGCACACCAACAACCCCAACTCACCACAGACACAGATTTCCATTCCAAAACTGGATTATGAATTTGCAACCAGGGAAACCCCAGAACAATGGTATCATGCAAATTATGCAACACCAAAAATCTTCAATTTTCTTAATGGTTTGGGGCGACCCGCATTACCACCTGGGTCCAAAACTGAGGTTTATTTTTCGCCCAAGGAGTAGCATTAATCCCCCTCAAAGGTATAGGCGTCCGCAGAGGTGTCATAGGAAATGCACAACGTTTAGCAAAATCCAAGTCCATTAGGTTCAGGGCTGCTCCCGAATCCACAAAAGCCTTGGCGGAAAATGTGGACAGGGAGCAGATCAGAGTAATTTCCAGAAGAAACTTAGGTTGAACACAACCCACAGAAAACGTGTGTGCAAAACGTTTCTCTCGTTTAGGACAGACAGAAATAATATGCGAGGCATCTCCACAAAAAAACACAGCTTATTACGCTTTCTGAACTCCTGACGTTGCTCCCTGGACAAAACTCTATCACATTGCATAGGTTCAGACACTTGTTCAACAGGTGGCCACACCTCTCGTGCAGCCCTGCGTTCACGTAAACGCCGATCAACCTGAATGGCTAATGACATAGAATCATCCAGACCAGAGGGAACAGGAAATCCCACCATAGTATCTTTTACGGCTTCTGACAAACTCTTCCGAAAGAGAGCTGCCAAGGCATTATCATTCCAGGCAGTAAGGACCGCCCACTTTCGGAATTTTTGACAGTACAATTCTGCAGAATCTCGACCCTGGCTCAATGCCAACAGGGTCTTTTCAGCCTGATCAATAGCATTAGGTTCGTCATACAACAACGCCAAGGCTTGAAAAAATGCGTTCACATTAGTCAGACTAGGATCATCAGGTTTCAAAGAAAACGCCCAATCCTGGGGATCGCCATGCAGCAAAGAAATGACAATTTTAACCTGCTGCATGGAGCTCCCTGACGAGTTAGGCTTCAAGGCAAAAAATAATTTACAATTATTTTTGAAATTCAAAAATTTAGACCGATCCCCAAAAAACACATCAGGAGTAGGGATCTTTGGTTCAGCAGCATGTGAATGAGCAAGGTAGGTGGAAATTCCCCGCACTTCCGCAGCGAGCTGCTCCACACAATCAGACAATTGCTTTATCTCCATTGAGAGACAAAAAAATTCCCCCTACGGAGATATAGAGGAAAAAATATACACACTTTTTTTTTTATTTTAAATTCTTTCCTGCTATTGAGTACCCTAGGATCTGCATAAGGCTGGTGATTCTGTTATGAATGAGTCACCGTAGGAGGCAAAAGCAGAAATGCTAGCTAAGTCCAGAAAACCAGAGAAGTTGGCAGCTATCGGATTGCAGACCCCTAAACCTATCAACAACAACTAGCAGTAGCTGTGGGGGGTTCCTACGGTGCCCTAGACCCCTCGATCACAGCCGGAGAACTGCCTAGCCTAAAGACAGAAAGGGAAATCTAAACTGCCCCAGAGCAGACCCCAAAGCAATAGGCAGCCCCCAACATGTAATAACGGTGAAGCAAGAAGAAAAAACACAAACACAGATAGAAAGATAGACTGAGCAAATGATGGGGCCCAAGCTAACTAGATAGGACAGGATAGGAAGTCTGCTGTCTGCAATCCGCGAAAAACCCTATCAAAATGAGAGCCAACAGACTGACAGGGAAAAAGGCCCTGAAGACGCTAGGCTTCAATAAGACTATGTCAGTACTCAGGTATTTTCTGAAGACAGAGCAAACCGACAAAAAGGAATTCAGCTCACCCCAGCAGGGAATGGCAGAATCCAGAAAAGCAAGGCAAACTAAAACCAAAACACAAATGCAAAAAGGCAAAGCAGAAAACTTTTGAGGAGCAGGAATCAGACTGGTCTCCTAGAATTCCACAGATAAATCACCAGCGAGGCAGAAGGGCGTCAGAGATCCCCGTCGCCCAGTCATCCTCTCCCAGCTCAGGTGCTTGGTAATCATCCTCACTACCTTCCTTCACCAGAAGAGGGAGTTCATCAGACCTCAATGGTGAAGGGGAAAATGAACTCATAACAGATGGCGCTGTCTGCTTCCTCAAAACACTGAAGGACTTTACAGAGGTCTTTCAGCTTTGACCACTGCACACCCGACAATTCCATGTATTCCCTCAAACTGCCTGCCCGTGTATCCTCCCACAAATGCATTACAGCCTGCCTCTGTTCACACAGCCTCTCAACCATGTGCAGGGTGGAGTTCCACCTTGTTGCAATGTCTATGATTAGACAGCGCTTGGGGAGGTGGAGCAATTGCTGCAGCTTCTGCATACGAGTGGAGTGTACGTTTGAGCGACGGATGTGCGAGCACAGTCTTCGCACCTTATGGAGCAGGGATGTTAACTCTGGTTAATTATAAAGGAAGCACTGCACCACCAGGTTCAAAATGTGAGCCAGGCAAGGTATGTGTGTGAGTTTTGCACGGGCTATGGCTGCCACAAAATTACGGCCGTTATCACTGACTACCTTGCCTGGCTCAAGATGTAGAGTGCCCAGCCATGACTCAGTTTGTCATTGCAAGTAGTCGACCAGTACCTCCGTCGTGTGTCTGTTGTCACCCAAAGACATCATCTTTAACACAGCCTGCTGACACTTACCACTAGCTGTTCGATAGTGGGACACCTCGTGTGCAACACTGCCAGCTGCTGATGGAGTGCTCGTGCGACTGCGCTCTGTGGACGAGCTTTCGCTTATGGAGGAAAAGGAGGACGGTCGAAACCTACAGCCAGCTGTTTCCTATACCATGGGCTAGGCAGCACTGTTCCACCGCCACTGTCCCCAGTGGAGCCTGCATCCACCACATTAACCCAGTGCGCAGTGATGGACACGTAACGCCCCTGGCTATGCCTACTGGACCATGCATCTGTTGTGAGGCGCACCTTTCCACTCACTGATTGCTTGAGTGCACGGACAATGCGATCTTTCACATGCAGGTGGAGGGCTGGGATGGCTTTTCGAGAAAAGAAGTGCTGACTGGGTAGGTCATAGCGTGGGACTGCATAGGCCATGAGCTCGCGGAAAGCTTCACTTTCAACCAAACGGTAGGGCATCATCTCTAATGAGATTAGTTTGGCAATGTAGGCGTTCAAACATAGTGTACGCGGATGAGAGGATGAGTACTTTCTTGTCCTACTCAGAGTGTCTGGTAGGGTGAGCTGGACTGGAGAGCTGCATATGGGGGAAGTAGTGGGGGACCGGATGGAGTGAGAGGGGGTTGGTGATGGTATTGGTGGTGATGGCCTAGATTCAGTGTTGTGTTGCAAAACCATTGTGATTCCCTGAGTGCTTTGGCCTTGCGACGACACCTCCACATTTAGTGCTGGTGGTGTGCTTAACGGTGGTGGTGGTCTTACAGTGGGGGAAGCGATGGAGCGTTGCTGGCTACCTTCAGCCGGAGCAGGTGCACATGTGCTACCTGAGGTTTTGTAGTCCGTACACGCTTGGAAGTGCATGTTGATTAAATGTCTAAACATGCAACTGGTATTAAAATTTCTGAGTTGTTTACCTCGGCTAAAGGTCCTTCCGCACTTCTTACAGGTAACCTTTGCCTCATCAGTAGGATTTTGGACAAAGAAGTGCCACACTGCACTCTTCCTGCTATGGTATACATTTTCTGGCCTTGCATGCTGTGCTAAGTTGACCGTCTGGCCAAGCTGTCCTGCAACTCTTTTAGTTTTTGGTCAACGCTTTAGGACAGCTACGGGCCTGCCAGATAACCACTGCTGCGATGTCAGTGCCTGCTGCGGATCCTTCTCCTTATCTGAACTATTGCAGTGCCACCCTCCTCCCCCAGTGGATGCCAATCCGTGTCAAGAACTGGGTCATCCATCACCTCCTCTTCAAAGTCATCTGCACCTTCCTCTTTACCTTCCTCTGTGTCACTGTGTAAGGTGGTATAGTATTCGGGAAGGGGCACCTGAGTTTCATCAGTGTCAGATTCTGGCTCATTAGACTGCGAGGGCAATGTAGTGCTCTGGGTCAATGTACCAGCAGAATCATCTAGCAGTGATCAGTGCACTCCATGTCAGATTCATCTTGGACTGGGGAATTCAAGATTTGACTGGATAACTCAGGCTTGGTATGTGAAAAGAGCTCCATAGAGTAATCTGAAGTGTGGGCTGCCGCATCCTTAACTTTTGGTGGGGGTGAGGGACACAAGGAAAGGTGTTTTTCCTGACCAGAACCCTGCACTGACGACTCCGTGCTTGCAGGTTTCGAACGTTCAGAAGAGGAGGCAATAGAGCTGGTGGCTTTTTCAGCAATTTATGCCAAAACCTGTTCCTGATGCTCCAGCTTTAAAAGCGGTTTTCCTACTCCAAGAAAAGGGAACCTTACAGGCCTTCTTGGGCCAAACAATGATGCAGGCTCAACACCTCCTGCCTTAGCTGCTACTGTGCTTTTGCCAGAACCAGCCGATGCACCACCACCATCATTACCAGCTGTGCCCCCCTGCCTACGTCAGAAGCCTCTTCCACCATACTTCCTCATGTTTGGGAAAATGTACCAAAAATACCCAGCAGAGATATGGTACTGTATGAGGAGCATCCAGCTGTGTAAGGTGTATTAAAAAAATTAAATCTACGTATATATTTTGTTAGTGAACGACGCTCTTCCAGTATGTATTTGACTGTCATCCAACAAGCAGATATATGGAACTATATCAGAAGTGTACAGTTGTATACGTTTTTTGTGTAACTAACAATCTCCGTATAAGTATTTACGAAGTGTCACACACACACGCTGACTCTGTATAGATGTGACTGTAATGCGAACGGCAGATATACACTACTGTTTGAGAATCGTACAGCTCTATACGGTGTCTGTATGGAAAATTGTCAATCTCCGTCTATTTGTATAAGGACTGACACACGCTGTCTCTGTCTAGTTTTGACCGTAATCAAACAGCAAATATACGAAACTGTTTGAAAAGCAGACAGCACTCTAAGGTGTAGGTCTGGAAAAACGGAAAACCTCCTCGGCTTTTTTTTCCAGAGTCACACACAGATAGCTTCTATTTGTCCGTGATACCAGTCGGTACACGGTAGTGTGTGAGGAGCGTACACCGCTATACGGTGTCTGTATGGAAAATTGTCAATCTCCGTCTATTTTTATACAGAGTGACACACGCTATCTCTGTATAGTTTTGACCGTAATCAAACAGCAGATATATGAAACTGTTTGAAAAGCGGACAGCTCTATAAGGTGTAGGTCTGGAAAAATGGAAAATCTCCTCGGTTTGTTTTTCCAGAGTCACACAAGTTGCAGGACAGCTTGGCCAGACGGTCAACTTAGCACAGCGTGCAAGGCCAGAAAATGTATACCATAGTAGGAAGAGTGCAGTGTGGCACTTCTTTGTCCAAAATCCTACTGACGAGGCAAAGGTTACCTGTAAGAAGTGGGGAAGGACCTTTAGCCGAGGTAAACAACTCAGAAATTTTAATACCAGTTGCATGCTTAGACATTTAATCAACATGCACTTCCAAGCGTGGACGGACTACAAAACCTCAGGTAGCACATGTGCACCTGCTCCGACTGAAGTTAGCCAGCAACGCTCCATCGCTTCCCCCACTGTAAGACCACCGCCACAGTTAAGCACACCACCAGCACTAAATGTGGAGGTGTCGTCGCAAGGCCAAAGCACTCAGGGAATCACAATGGTTTTGCAACACAACACTGAATCTAGGCCATCACCACCCCCCTCTCACTCCGTCCAGTCCACCGCTACTTCCCCCATATGCAACTCTCCAGTCCAGCTCACCCTACCAGACACTCTGAGTAGGACAAGAAAGTACTCATCCTCTTATCCGAGTACACTTTGAATGCCTACATTGCCAAACTAATCTCTTTAGATATGATGCCCTTCCATTTGGTTGAAAGCGAAGCTTTCCGCAACCTCATGACCTATGCTGTCCCACGCTATGACCTACCCAGTTGGCCCTTCTTTTCTCGAAAAGCCATCCCTGCCCTCCAACGGCATGTGAAAGACCGCATTGTCCATGCACTAAAACAGTCAGTGAGTGGAAAGGTGCACCTCACAACAGATGCATGGACCAGTAGGCATGGCCAGGGCCGTTACATGTCCATCACTGCGCACTGGGTTATTGTGGTGGATGCAGGCTCCACTGGGGACAGCGGCAGTGGAACAGTGCTGCCTAGCCCACGGTATAGGAAACTGTTGGCTGTAGGCTTTTGCTTCTCCTCCTCCTCTATCAGCAAAAGCTCGTCCACAGAGCGCAGTCGCACGAGCACTCCATCCACAGCTGGCAGTGTTGCACACGAGGTGTCCCACTATCGAACAGCTAGTGGTAAGTGTCAGCAGGCTGTGTTAAAGATGATGTCTTTGGGCGACAACTGACACACCGCGGATGTACTGATCGACTACTTGCAGTGACAAACTGAGTCATGGCTGGGCACTCTACATCTTGATGCAGGCAAGGTAGTCAGTGATAGCGGCCTTAATTTTGTGGCAGCCATAGCCCAGGCAAAACTCACACACATACCTTGCCTGGCTCACACTTTGAACCTGGTGGTGCAGTGCTTCCTTAATAATTATCCGGAGTTAAGATCAATGCTCCATAAGGTGCAAAGACTGTGCTCGCACATCCGTCGCTCAAACATACACTCCACTCGTATGCAGAAGTTGCAGCGATTGCTCCACTTCCCCAAGCACAGCCTAATCATAGACGTTGAAACAAGGTGGCACTCCACCCTGCACATGTTTGAGAGGCTGTGCGAACAGAGGCAGACTGTAATGCATTTGTGGGAGGACACACGGGCAGGCAGTTTGAGGGAAGACATGGAATTATCGGGTGTGCAGTGGTCAAAGCTGAAAGACCTCTGTAAAGTCCTTCAGTGTTTTGAGGAATGCATACGGCTGGTAAGCGCAGACGACGCCATCATAAGCATGAGCATCCCACTTATGCGTCTGCTCATGCAAAGTTTGACGCACATTAAGGATCAGGCATCTGCAGCGGAGGAGGAGGAGGGAAGCCTTGCTGACAGTCAGCCATTGTCTGGTCAGGGAACTGTCCTGGACGAGGTGGAGGAAGAAGAGGAAGAGGAGGAGGATTCGAGGGATGATTATTTTGGGCAGGAGGATGCTTCTCAGGGGGCAAAAGAAAATGTTGGCATTCCAAGGTCAGGTACAGTGTTTGTGCGTGACTGTAGGGATGTGGATTTGCCAGAAATTGCTCCTCCACCCACCACTGGCAGTGCATCATTGACACCTGGATCTTTTGCCCACATGTGCGATTATGCCTTGCGGATCCTTAAAAAGGACCCCCGCATTGCCAAAATGATGAGAGATGACGACTACTGGTTGGCCAGCATCCTCGATCCATCCTAAAAAGGCAAATTACACAACATCATGCCACAGGAGAACCTAGAGATAATATTGGCTAACAAACAAGCAACTCTGATAAACAGGTTGTTTGAGGCTTTCCCAGCACACAGCAGCGGTGCCGGTTCTCCCATGAGCCGTAGTGGGCACAATGGAAGAGGTGTTCGTGGTGCACACAGCCGAAGTGGCGTTGGAGACAGGGGTTTAATGACCATGTTGTGGAATGATTCCTCAAGTACGGCTCACACGACTGCTAATACTGCACCGACTAAAAGTGAGAGGAGACAGCAGTTGTCAACTATGGTTACAAACTACTTCTCCCATATCAATGTTCTCCCTCACAAGTCATTCCCCTTTGACTATTGGACCTCTAAACTGGACGCCTGGCCTGAATTGGCACAATATGCCTTACAGGAGCTCGCTTGCCCTGCTGCTAGTGTGTTATCTGAAAGAGTCTTCAGTGCTGCTGGATCAATCCTGACAGAAAAAAGGACCCGTCTGTCTACCCAAAATGTTGATGATCTAACCTTCATTAAAATGAACCATGCATGGGTTTCAAAGGATTTTGTCCCACCTCCCTCTGATGACACATAGGTTGCCAGAAAACTACCTCTCTTTTGTCCTCCTCTTCCTCGGACTTGCCCAATTCCGCCCTTTGCAGCAGCTGAATGTCCAGCCTACACATCAACATATGCCATTTTTTAAACCTCCCTAAGTGGGCTGCCCACCCCCCCAATAGCTGGGGTCAACACTTGGCGCACCCGGGCAAGTGCCGTTGGTCTGAACAGGTGGATGGGCCCACAGATGGCCGACGGCACTGGCCCTCATATACAATACAGTGTCTGATGGTGGGGGGGCCCACTCACCGTCAGGCACACCAGCGGACTATGAGGGGCCCTGTGCCAGTACCGTCGACCACAAGTGTGCCCCCCTGCTTGGTCATGGCCACAGCACTTGCAAGTTGCAATACTTACCTCTCCCTGCTCCCTGTGTAGTCTGGGCAGTTAAATCCTTCACAGGGACGGCCACTAGAAATTTGGTGTATTGATCGATGATGGTTAAGATGTAGCTATGGCCTGTCCTGCTGGCCTCTATCTTCAGATGATCAATGGCTACCATTTGTAATGGACGTCAACTTACAAGCGGATGCAGTGGTGCTTTATGATCACCTTTCACAGTTGTGATAGTCACAGACGTGTGACTTTCCAGCCACCATTTTTCAATGTCTCCTCTCATGCCAATCCAATAGAATCGCCTACGGCCTGTGGCTTCTGTCTTTTGCACTCCAAAATGACCAGACACATCTTGATAGGCAGTGAGGACCATGTCTACATCTCTCCCTGTGATCACAATTTGATGGAGACGAGTAACGGTGATGTGATCCACGCTACAAAGCAATCCTTTCTTCACAAAGAACCGTTTTCGCTGTCTCCACAGGCACAGTAATTGAGGGTCTGCATCACCTCTGCAATATCTACCGGGAGGTTTTCCCACGATGAGTAATTCCCAAATTTCTGCTAACACTCGACTTTCCGTCTGTACTTGTATCCATGTAGTTTCCAGTAGCGGAGAGTCTGGACTGGCTTACTGAGATTAAAATATATACAAAGATTTAAAAGTACAACAGCACTGTATACTGTTGTACGCTACGACTACCTTTCCCTTTTTCTACTTGTTAAATTCTGGTGTAATACATACTGAGCCTGTGAGTGTCTGTGTCTGACTCCATTAGTATAGACTGAAATTTACAATTACCCCTAGACTGGATACACCTGGTATGTGCTGATACAGTACCTTTGTTCCAAATTTTGTATTACAGTATCAGCCATAGTGAGTGAGCGTGTGTGGTTTACGCCTTCTATATATACGGTGAATCGGAGATACCAATTTTTACCCTATACTCGATACAGCTTGTATCTTGTTATACAGTACCTTTGTTCGACATTTAGTATTACGGTCAAATCCATACTGAGTAAGCATCTGAGATTGACTACGGAACTATGTATATGGAGATTTCAATTGTACCCTACAATATATATACTTGCTATCTTGTTATCCAGTACCTTTTTTACAACATTTTTTATTATGGTCAAACCCAGACTGAGTGAGCGTCTGAGGGTGACTCCGGAAATATATACCGAGATTTCAAATTTGCCCAACACTGTATACAGCTGTACGCTTGTGTTACATTACGCATTTATAGCTTTTCATATTCTTGTGTAATCCATACTGGACCTGAGAGCATTTGTGTCTGCCTCCTGAAATGTATACAGAAATTCAGAATGTTTACACTATACTATATATACTGTACCTTGTATCTGGTGATACTGTACCCTTTTTCACCTTTTTATTTTATTGGGTAATCCATACTGAGCCTGTGAGCGTCTGTGTATGACTCATGAAATATATACTGAGATTTACTGTTATACCTAGCTGTATGCTTCTGATACAGTACCATATATCTGCTGGTATTTTGGGTCAATTTTCTAAAACATGAAGTATGGTGGAAGAGGACGCGGACATGGGTGTGGGGGGCCACCTGGTTCTGATGGTGGTGGTGGTGCATCTGCTGGTAGTGCCAAAAACACAATAGCAGCTAAGGCAGAAGGTGTTGAGCCTGCGTCATGGTGTAGCTCTGGAAGGCCTATAAGGCTCCATTTTCTAGGAGTAGGTAGACTGCTTTTAATGCCGGAGCATCAGGAACTGTTTTTGGCTTACATTGCTGAAACAGCCTCCAGCTCTATCGCCTCCTCTGCTTCTGAAGTTTAAAAACTGCAAGCACTGAGTCGTAAGTGCAGGCTTCTGGTCAGGAGCAACCCCTTTCCTTGTGTCCTTCACCCACACCAAAAATGAAGGATGTGACCGCACACACTTCAGATTACTCCATGGAGCTCTTTTCACATACCATGCCTGGGTTAATTAAAAATGGGGCCCATCATATACTGGAGCATCCCAAATGGGGGACATCTGACACTGGAGCATCATCCATGAGGCCCATCATATACTGGAGCATTCTAAATGGGGCAAATCAGACACTGGAGCAGCATCTATGGGGCCCATCATATACTGGAGCATTCCAAATGGGGACATCTGACACTGGAGCATCATCCATGAGGCCCATCATATACTGGAGTATTCCAAATGGGGCAGATCAGACACTAGAGCAGCATCTATGGGGCACATGATACACTGGAGCATTAGAAATGGGGCCCATTATATATGGAACATTATTAGGGCCCATCATACACTGGAGCATCATCCATGAGGCCCATCATATACTGGAGCATTCCAAATGGGGGACATCAGACACTGGAGCAGCATTTATGGGGCCCATTAGACACTGGAGCATTAGAAATGGAGCCCATTATATATGGAGCATTATTAGGGCCCATCATACACTGGAACATCATCCATGAGGCCCATCATATACTGGGGCATTGCAAATGGGGCAGATCAGACACTGGAGCAGCATCTATGGAGCACATGATACACTGGAGCATTAGAAATGGGGCCCATTATATATGGAGCATTATTAGGGCCCATAAGACACTGGAGCACCATCCATGAGGCCCATCATATACTGGAGCATTCTAAATGGGGCAGATCAGACACTGGAGCAGCATCTATGGGGCCCACCATATACTGGAGCACTCCAAATGGGGGACATCTGACACTTGAACATCCTTTATCAGGTCCATCATATACTGGAGCATTCCAAATGGGGCAGATCAGACACTGGAGCAGCATCTATGGGGCCCATCATATACTGGAGCATTCCAAATGGGGGACATCAGACACTGGAGCAGCATTTATGGGGCCCATTAGACACTGGAGCATTAAAAATGGAGCCCATTATATATGGAGTATTATTATTGCCCATCATACACTGGAGCATCATCCATGAGGCCCATCATATACTGGAGCATTCCAAATGGGGCAGATCAGACACTGGAGCAGCATCTATGGGGCACACGATACACTGGAGCATTAGAAATGGGGCCCATTATATATGGAGCATTACTAGGGCCCATAAGACACTGGAGCATCATCCATAATAATAATAATAATCTTTATTTTTATATAGCGCTAACATATTCCGCAGCGCTTTACAGTTTGCACACATTTTCATCACTGTCCCCGATGAGGCTCACAATCTAAATTCCCTATCAGTATGTCTTTAGAGTGTGGGAGGAAACCGGAGTACCCGGAGGAAACCCACGCAAACACGGGGAGAACATACAAACTCCTTGCAGATGTTGTCCTTGGTGGGATTCGAACCCAGGACCCCAGCGCTGCAAGGCTGCAGCGCTAACCACTGAGCCACCGTGCTGCCTGCCTGAGGAACATCATATACTGGAGCATTCCAATTGGGGGACATCAGACACTGGAGCATCATTTATGGGGCCCATTAGACACTGGAGCATTTGAAATGGAGCCCATTATATATGGAGCATTATTAGGGCCCATCATACACTGGAGCATCATCCATGAGGCCCATCATATACTTGAGCATTCCAGATTGGGGACATCAGACACTGGAGCATCATTTACGGGGCCCATTAGACACTGGAGCATTAGAAATGGAGCCCATTATATGTGGAGCATTATTTGGGCCCATAACACACTGGAGCATCGTCCATGGGGACCATCATATACTGTAGCATTATGTGGAGCTCATCATATACTGTATGGAGCATTATATGTGGCCAATTATTCTGTATGGAGAAATATATACAGTGGGGCAAAAAAGTATTTAGTCAGTCAGCAATAGTGCAAGTTCCACCACTTAAAAAGATGAGAGGCGTCTGTAATTTACATCATAGGTAGACCTCAACTATGGGAGACAAACTGAGAAAAAAAAATCCAGAAAATCACATTGTGTGTTTTTTTTTCATTTTATTTGCATATTATGGTGGAAAATAAGTATTTGGTCAGAAACAAAATTTCATCTCAATACTTGTGATATATCCTTTGTTGGCAATGACAGGTCAAACGTTTTCTGTAAGTCTTCACAAGGTTGCCACACACTGTTGTTGGTATGTTGGCCCATTCCTCCATGCAGATCTCCTCTAGAGCAGTGATGTTTTTGGCTTTTCGCTTGGCAACACGGACTTTCAACTCCCTCCTAAGGTTTTCTATAGGGTTGAGATCTGGAGACTGGCTAGGCCACTCCAGGACCTTGAAATGCTTCTTACGAAGCCACTCCTTCGTTGCCCTGGTGGTGTGCTTTGGATCATTGTCATGTTGAAAGACCCAGCCACATTTCATCTTCAATGCCCTTGCTGATGGAAGGAGGTTTGCACTCAAAATCTCACGATACATGGCCCCATTCATTCTTTCATGTACCCGGATCAGTCGTCCTGGCCCCTTTGCAGAGAAACAGCCCCAAAGCATGATGTTTCCACCACCATGCTTTACAGTAGGTATGGTGTTTGATGGATGCAACTCAGTATTCTTTTTCCTCCAAACACGACAAGTTGTGTTTCTACCAAACAGTTCCAGTTTGGTTTCATCAGACCATAGGACATTCTCCCAAAACTCCTCTGGATCATCCAAATGCTCTCTAGCAAACTTCAGACGGGCCCGGACATGTACAGGCTTAAGCAGTGGGACACGTCTGGCACTGCAGGATCTGAGTCCATGGTGGCGTAGTGTGTTACTTATGGTAGGCCTTGTTACATTGGTCCCAGCTCTCTGCAGTTCATTCACTAGGTCCCCCCGCGTGGTTCTGGGATTTTTGCTCACCGTTCTTGTGATCATTCTGACCCCACGGGGTGGGATTTTGCGTGGAGCACCAGATCGAGGGAGATTATCAGTGGTCTTGTATGTCTTCCATTTTCCAATTATTGCTCCCACAGTTGATTTCTTCACTCCAAGCTGGTTGGCTATTGCAGATTCAGTCTTCCCAGCCTGGTGCAGGGCTACAATTTTGTTTCTGGTGTCCTTTGACAGCTCTTTGGTCTTCACCATAGTGGAGTTTGGAGTCAGACTGTTTGAGGGTGTGCACAGGTGTCTTTTTATACTGATAACAAGTTTAAACAGGTGCCATTACTACAGGTAATGAGTGGAGGAAAGAGGAGACTCTTAAAGAAGAAGTTACAGGTCTGTGAGAGCCAGAAATCTTGATTGCTTGTTTCTGACCAAATACTTATTTTCCACCATAATATGCAAATAAAATGAAAAAAAAACAGACAATGTGATTTTCTGGATTTTTTTTTCTCAGTTTGTCTCGCATAGTTGAGGTCTACCTATGATGTAAATTACAGACGCCTCTCATCTTTTTAAGTGGTGGAACTTGCACTATTGCTGACTGACTAAATACTTTTTTGCCCCACTGTAGAGCTCATTATTCTGTATGGCGCACAATGTGGTGGCCATAATGCTGTATGCAGTAATATACTGTCCTTTTTTTGAGCTATTGTACAATTTAAAGTAGATCAGTCATGTCATGTAAGCAGTGAAGTATTTGTCATTGTACTATACCTATAGTTCTGTGCCGTATCGGAGCATCATGAGTTGTGGTGTGTGTTAAAGGGGCGCACTGACACTCTTTGGCCCAGGGCACACGAAAACCTGGAGCCAGCCCTACCCCCCCACAACTTTAGCCTAATAACCCCTGTTTTCAATGCGTGACTATTATTATGATGTAAATTAAAGTTGACAAGCTTCAGTAATAAGAATTGATGTTTTTGGCATTGAAATGTGCACTGTAGGTGTGTTTACTGTCCTCCACTCCCTGCCAACTTTGCTTCCCCATTGACTTGCATTGAGTTTCGTGTTTCAGTCGGCCTCCGACTTTTCCCTATAGTCGGCCGATTTCGTTCGACCCGACTTCTGAGAAAGTCGGGTTTCATGATACCAGTCGGTACACGGTAGTGTGTGAGGAGCGTACACCGCTATACGGTGTCTGTATGGAAAATTGTCAATCTCCGTCTATTTTTACACGGAGTGACACGCTGTCTCTGTATAGTTTTGACTGTAATCAAACAGCAGATATGCGAAACTGTTTGAAAAGCGGACAGTTCAATAAGGCGTAGGTCTGGAAAAATGGAAAATCTCCTCGGTTTGTTTTTCCAGAGTCACACACAGATAGCTTGTATTTGTCCGTGATACCAGCCAGTACACGGTAGTGTGTGAGGAGCATACACCGCTATACGGTGTGTAAAAAATGAACAGAATAATAAAAGTTGAACAGCAGTGTGCACACAGCAATGCAGCTATCAGATAGCCTTAAAAGGCAGCCTAATCACCACCAGCGCTGCTGCACACAAAAGAAAATCCTCCCCTTTCACTGCACACTAACTATACAGTGAAAAGCGCTATCAGCAGAAGCAATTTTTTTTTCTTCTTCCCTGCCTAACGCTCTCCCTTATTCAGAATCAGCAGCAGCACCTCTCCTTATTCTAAGATCGGCAGAAGTAAGATGGCGGTCGGCGATCACGGCCTTTTATAGCCACTGTTACGCCACACAAAGCCAGCAAATCACTTCAATGCCCTTCTCTAATTTGGTGGTGGCTGCTGCCCACGTCATCACGTTGCCCACAGTGTGCGTCCTCCATCATTGGCTGAGAAAAGGCGCTGGAAGCATTATTTGAAACGCGACTTTGGCGCTCGGCTCGGCGACCTCATGGCCGACCTCACGCTATGGTCAGGTTTTGATCGGCGAAACCTGACTTTAGTTAAAGTCGGCGATTTTTTTAATTTGACCGACCCGTTTCGCTCAACTCTACTTGGGACCAGAGTGTGTGGCTGCATGTCTTTCTATGCATCTGAAAGCAACGGACTGAACTGCCAACGGCAGTATCGGGTATCGAGGTGAGAGACTCGTGCAAGTTTCTCGCATTGCACTCGCAAGTGTGACCCCGGCCTAAAAGTGCAAATTCATATAAATGAAGGACAATGCCCTCCTCAATATTCAGTGGTGTGAAAAAGTGTTTGCCCAGTTCCTGAATTCCTATTCTTTTGCATGTTTGTCCCACCTAAATGTTTCAGATCACCAAACAAACTTAAATATTAGACAAAGATAACACAAATAAACACAAAATGCAGTTTTTAAATTAAGGTCTTTTTAGTGATGAGTGAGTATATTCGTTGCTCTGGTTTTCCCGAGCATGCTCGGGTGTCCTCTGAGTATTTTGCCGTGCTCGGAGATTTAGTTTGTGTTGAAGCAGCTGCATGATTTACTGCTGCTAGTCAGCCTGAATACATGTGGGGATTCCCTAACAAACAGGCAACCCCCATATGTATTCAGCCTTACAGCCGCAAATCATGCAGAAATGTTGACACAAACTAAATCTCCGAGCACCCCAAAATACTTGGAGGACACCTGAGCATGCTCGGGAATACCCGAGCAACTAGTATACTCGCTCATCACTAGTCTCTATTATTAAGGAAAAGAGAAATCCAAACCTACAGAGGCCTGTGTGAAAAAGTGATTGCCCACTAAACCTAATAACTGTTTGGGCCACCCTTAGCAGCAACAACTGCAATCAAGCATTTGTGATAGCTGGCAATGAATCTTTTATAATGCTATGGAGGAATATAGGCTCACTCATCTTTGCAGAATTGTTGCAATTCAGCCACATCGGAGAGTTTCTGAGCTTGAACCGCCTTTTTAATGTCATGCCACAGCATTTCAATATGATTAAGGTCAGGATTTTGACTAGGCCACTCCAAAGTTTTATTTTTTTTTCCAAGCCATTCAGAGGTGGACTTGCTGGTGTATTTTGGATCTTTGTCCTGATGTATAACCCAAGTGCGCTTCAGCTTGAGGTCACGAACAGATGGCCAGATATTCTCCTTGAGGATTTTTTAGTAGACAGCAGAATTCATGGTTCCATTTATGACAGCAAATCTTCCAGGTCCTGCAACAGAAAAACAGCCCCAGATCATCACACTACTACCACCATATTTTACTTTTGTCTTGTCAGTCCATAAACTATTCTCCCAAAGGTCTTGAGGATGTTCTTATTGCTCACCAGTGGTTTTCGTCATGGAACTTTGCCTTGCAGGCAATTTTTGCCCAGTCTCTTTTTTATGGTGAAGTCATTAACACTGACCTTAATTGAGGCAAATGAGGTCTGCAGTTCTTTGGATGTTGTTGTAGGGTCTCTTGTGACCTCTTGGATGAGAAGTCACTGCGTTCTTGAGGTAATTTTTGTCAGCCAGCCACTCCTGAGAAGGATCACCACTGTTCCATGTTTTCGCTATTTGTAGATAATGGCTTTCTCTGTGGTTTGCTGGAGTCCCAAAGCTTTAGAAATGTCTTTATAACCTTGATCTCATTTATTTTGTTTCTCATTTGTTGCAGAATTTCTTTCGATTGCGGCATGATGTCTGGCTTTTGAGGAACTTTTGGTCTACTTCACTTTGTCAGGCAGGTCCTATTTAAGTGATTTCTTGACTGAGAACAGGTGTGGCAGTAATTAGGCCTGGGTGTGGCTAGGGAATATGAACTCAGCTTCCCAAAGATGTGATAAACCAGTTAATTTATGTTTTATGGGGGCATTCACTTTTTCATACAGGGCCCTGTAGGTTTGGATTTCTTTTTCCCTTAATGATACAAACCTTTGTTTAAAATCTGCATTTTGTGTTTACTTTTGTTATCTTTGTCTAATATTTAAATTTGGTGATCTGAAACAGTTAAGGGTGACAAAAATGCAAAAGATTAGGCAATCAGGCAAACACTTATTCACACCACTGTAAGGGCAGAACAATCACAGGCCAGCCAAAAAGGCTTATGAAACAAAAATATGTAAAAATATTGTATTACAGGTATCTATAAAGCTTAATAGTGCAACTTGCTTTATTTGAACGAAGAACAATACCCTCCTTAATATAAGGGCTAGACAATTACAGGATAGCCAAAGAGAAGGATAATGAGAAAAGACAAACATATAATGAATTTGAGAGATATGCAGAAATCCAACACATCTACACCTTTCCCTAATCAAAATGCTGATCTTGAAATGACCAAGGGTGTTAATAAGGTTCTGTCAGGAAGGACATTTTGATGGATCCACTGGCTACGAGGCAGCAATTGACCAGAAGCGGCTCTTTCTTTTCTTTGGGGAGGCCTCTGAGGGAGAGGTGGTGCAAAAGGCCAGCCAGGTATTGGGATCAGAGGAAAATCCAGGGCTGTGGTGAACTCAGGTAAGTCTGCTGGTGAACGTAATACAAACGAAGAAGGTCCTTTACAGAACATCAGTTGAAAGGAGTATCCCCAGAAGTTATTAAATATCTTTCCCATGTAATAGCTCAAAAAGGGGGCATAGAGCTCTGCACTTAGCAAAGATTATATGGGATAGATGCACAATTAGTTGTAGAGGGGCCCCATCAAAGTCCACAGTACCTTTGTCCTGAGTCTTCCGCACGATGTCCTCCTTAAGTTGGAAAAAATGGATCCTGCAGACGATGTCACAGGGTCTTGCTGGATTCGAACTGCAAGGGCCCAGTGTATGATGAACCCTGTCATATACAAGAGGAGTACCTGGAGCCCGTTCTAGTAGAGAGTTGAAAATATCCTTAAGTGAAGGAATCAGATCTTGTGATCCGGTGGCCTCCGGCAGAGGGCGTACTCTGATGTTGTTTCTTCTATTCCTGTTTTCAGCATTGTCTGCCATTTGCGATCCAGTAGCCTCCGGCAGACGGCGTACTCTGATGTTGTTTCTTCTGTTCCTGTTTTCAGCATTGTCTGCCATATCAAACAAGAGTTGTATATGATTAGAATGTTGCTCAATCAGCTGCTGAGGGGCACTTTGATGTAAGTATAGATGTTGTGTTGTGGTTTCCAAAGACTGGACTGAGTTGTTCAACAGAATCAGGTCCTTCCTGAGAGATCTTATCTGCGTGTTGCAATCTGCTTCCATGCTTCCAGGCGGGAAATGTACTCCTCCTTGTCTTGGTAGGTATGGTGCCAATTTATAGTTGTAAGCCCGAAATGTCCTGGATAGGATCAGCCATAGAAGAAGGTAACGACCGTCTGGTACTTTGAATGAATTCATCCCAGAGAGGAGAGGATCGGAGATCTTGAGCAGGTGTTTATTAAGCAGGTAGCAGTCTTGTCACGGTCTCAAAGCTACTTCCGCATTCACCATGACAGCACGTGCAGGGCTTCTAGGGGAAGGTACTGAGTCAGCTTAATGTTCCCTTTTGTGCAGTTCAGAATGGATTCCGCTGAAGCTTGAAATTGTAGCCCTGCTTTCCCTGGCATTAGGGCACTTAGGACTGCAAGTAGACGCTGGTATAGGCCAGGTAAGTGGCTGACACCAGAGATCTCTCACAACGAGCGTCCAAACGGTGCCATAGCCAGGTCACGCCCTGTACCAAGACATTCTTGATAAAAGTCTGCTGCCACCTACCAAGATGATGAAGATGAAACGAGGTTAGAAATTTCAGCAAGGGAATCATCCCAAACACACAGTCAAGGAAACGCTCAATTGTTTTCAGAGAAAGAAAATAAATCTGCTAGAATGACCCAGCCAATCACCTGACCTAAATCCAATAGAAAATTTATGGAAGGAACTAAAGCGCACAATACATAGAACATGGAACCTTCAGGATTTGAAGTGTTTGTGTGGAAGAATGGGCCAAAATCACAACTGAGCAATGCATGTGACTAATTTCTCCATACAGAAGGTGTATTTAATACTTTTAATAAACGTATTTAATACTTTTTCCCTCTATAATTTCTTATTAATACAGATAACTTAATTTATGGACATCTATGGTTTGATTTCTTTGCCTGTGTGGATTACATGGGCTCTTACCAATATCTGGTGAGAATTTCATGTCAATAGTACCTTTAGAAAGATATTTACTTAGAAAATTGGTGATGTGTTCAGTTGTTACGGCACCCGCCATATACATGTATCTAAAAAACAACATGCACTATGATATTTGACTAAAGCTAATAAGACAAAGAACACAACAGGGGGATTAAAGGGAATCTGTCATCAGTTTTTTGGCCTATCAACTAAAAATATCATCTAATAAAGTGTGAGGTATACATTCCCCAACTACTTATGAAACCCCTGACTCCCCATGAATCCCCCATAAAAACCTTTTATATTGCCCCCGCGTGGTATGGTAATGCTTTTTGACTTTGCTCACAGTTGGGCAAAGCATACTGCGCACGCGCAGGAGGAAATTTGAATGCGCATGTGTGGGACCTGTACGTGGACAACGCTATTCACAGAATGGAATGCGAACAGCACGCCGATTTGGGGTGGAAAGAGGGACAAGAACCAAAGCCCATCGGACTGGACCAAGGATATTACCATACCGCGCGGGGGAAAAAAAAGGTTTTTATGGGGGATTCATGGGGAGTCAGGGGGTTTCACAAGTAGTTGGGGAATGTATACCTCACACTCTATTAGATGATATTTTTAGTTGATAGGCAAAAAACTGGTGACAGATTCCCTTTAATCAAGGAATTTTGGTGTTCCTCCATTGTCTTTGGTGTTTATGTTCATTTGTAATGGTTCCAATGGCCGCTAAAACAAAATAATTTTAGATCTGCTATAGACTCCCATAAGAAAAACTGAAATATACAATTTTTTTTCCATAAAGCTCTATATAAAAACATTATTTTAGTACTGATACATTTTAGATAGGCGTCAACCGAATAATATCTCTCCCAACTGCGTCATATACATGAATACTCAACTACTCTATCAGATCAAAGAGAGTGATAATTTAAGAGGATGAGGAGATAGTGGAGATGACATGTGGAACTGTCTATAAAGCTACAGAGCTTTTAAGTCACCCATACACATTTGAGGACATACCGCTAGTTCAACCGGTACAGCTGCGCTGGAGCCCAGAGGCTCCAGGGGGCCCCTGCAGGTCAGCTAATGCATACCTCCCAACCGTCACAGGTGGGAGCTTATTTTTTCCTCATTGCACTGAGCCGCACGCCCCCCTATGCACTGACCCCATCCTCGCCCTCCCAGAGAGACCCACCGGCCACAACAGCCCCTCACTGATAAATCCCAGTAATGACGTAGCTGGGCTGTTCTGTGCGCACAGGACCTGTGATGAGGTCACAGGAGGGGAGGAGTCAGGCGTCACATGATCAGGGGCCTTGGTGTATGCAGGATTCTGCTGTGCTGGTTGTCATTGTGCTGGATGGGGGAAGTTGATGTGTGGGGTCAGGAGGGGTTTACAGGGTAGATGTAGCAGAGCCACGTGTGTACAGGGTGTACGGAGTGGAGTCGCATGTGTACAAGGTGGATGAAGCAGAGCCGTGTGTGTACAAGGCGTACGGAGCAGAGCCGGGTGTGTACGAGGTGTACAGAGCGGAGCCATGTGTGTACGAGGTGTACGTAGCAGAGCCATGTATACAAGGTGTACGGCGCGGAGCCGCATGTGTATGATGTGTATGGAGCAGAGCCACATGTGTATGAGGTGTACAGAGCGGAGCCGCATGTGAATGAGGTGTACAGAGCAGAGCCGCGTGTGTACGAGGTGTACGGCGTGGAGCCGCGTGTGTATGAGGTGTATGGAGCGGAGCCACGTGTGTATGAGGTGTACAGAGCGGAGCCGTTTGTGTATGAGGTGTACGGAGTGGAGCCATGTGTATGCGAGGTGTACGGAGTGGAGCCGTGTGTATACGAGGCATACAAAGTGGAATCATGTGTGAATGAGGTATGCAGAGCCATGCGTGTACAAGGTGTATGGTGGGGAGCATTCATACCTCCCGAGCATCCCGGATCCATTGGGACAGTCACGAATATGAGAGAGAGTCTGCCCCACTGCCCCGGCCGGAAGCTTACTTTTCCCATGGACATAGGAGTACATGGCAGAGCCCTGAGGAGCACTTTAAAATTCACACGTGACATTCCACCAGAAGTGACGTGCTAGAAGCTGACCAGAAATGAGGTCATTTTGGGAGGAGATTGTGATGGAAACATGGAGGAACTTCACGGAATGCTTCAGATCCATCACTGTGTCCTCCGACAGCACGGACAGCGGGATCGCCTTGGACTCGGGGATGTCGGTCATGTGAGCGGATGATGATATGTCCTGCAATGGGAGGCTCAGGTGGGCACTACAATGGGAGCCGTGCTGCTATAGTATCTTTATAGAATCTTTCTCTCTCTGTTTCTTTCTCTCTCTCTGCTCTTTCTTTCTCTTTCTGTTCTTTCTTTGTATGTTCTTTCTTTCCACTCTTTCTTTTTCTCTCCCTCTCTGTTCTTTTTTTCTTTCCCCTCTTTCTTTTTTTCTCTCTCTCTGTTCTTTTTTCTGTCCCCTCTTTATTTCTCTCTCTCTGTTTCTTTCTCTCTATATCTCTGCTCTTTCTTTCCCCTTTCTTTCTTTCTTTCTCTGCTCTTTCTTTCTTTCCCCATTTTCTTACTTTTTTTTCCTCTCTGTTCTTTCCCCTCTTTTTTCTTTCTTTCTCTCTGTTCTTTCCCCTCTTTTTTCTATTTCTCTGTTCTTTTTTCTGTCCCCTCTTTCTTTCTCTCTCTGTTCTTTCTTTCTTTCTTTCTTTCTTTCTTTCTTTCTTCCTCTCTGTTCTTTCTTTCTTTCCCCTCTTTCTTTCTCTCTGTACTTTCTTTCTTTTCCTTTTTCTCTCTCTCTCTTTCTCTCTGTTTTCTTTTTTCTCTCTCTGTTTTGTCTTTCTTTTCCTTAGTACCAGTCAATGTGCCCACAGTACCAGCCACTGTGCCCATATTGCGAGCCACTGTGCTCTCAGTACCAGTCAGTGTGATCAGCAGTGCTAAATGGGTGTGGTTGGGGCATGGACATGGGTGTGACTAGTTGTGAAAAGGGTGTGTTCTTTCTTTCTCTCTCTGTTTATTTCTTTCCCTCTGTCTCTCTTCTTTCTTTCTTTCTTTCTTTCTTTCCTCTTTCTTTCTATCTGTTTCTTCCTTTATTTCTCTCTATATCTCTGTTCTTTCTCTTTCTTTCTTTCTATGTTCTTTCTTTCCACTCTTTTTCTCTCCCTCTCTGTTCTTTTTTCTTTCCCCTCTTTCCTTTTTTTTTCTCTCTCTCTGTTCTTTTTTCTGTCCCCTCTTTCTCTCTCTGTTCTTTTTTCTCTCTCTCTCTGTTTCTTTCTTTCTCTCTATATCTCTGTTCTTTCTTTCTTTCCCCTTTCTTTCTTTCTTTCTTTCTTTCTTTCTTTCCTCTTTCTTTCCCCATTTTCTTTCTCTTTTTTCTCTCTCTGTTCTTTCTCTCCCCTCTTTCTTTTTGTCTCTTTCTTTCTTTCTCTCTGCTTTTTCTCTTTCCCCTCTATTTTTTTTTCTGAAAAAAATATCGGAGGTACCTTACACTACGACATCCGCTATTCTAACTAACTAAAAAAAGTCCCTTGGCACAGACTCTGATAAGCAGTGATATTGATCAAAGTCCACGGGAAGAGCACAAATGCTCAGCGCAGTACACTGCGCACGCTAAAAAAGTGCTAAAAAAAGTGTGCCAAAAATTCAATAGGAGCATCTTTTTTCCAATTAGTACTTGGAGAAGTTACCTATTTTTGATCCATACACTGTGCATATTTCATGTGCTTAAAAAAAATTGCATTCATAGATAACGAATGAAAAAAAAGATTTTTTTTATTAGTAATGCATTTTTCAAAATATTCTGTAGATATTTTCAAAAAATTCACTTACTTTTTCTTGCAAACAAATGCCATGCTGTGCTGTAGTTGTTTTAATATATGACATTAGGAACAGCAGGACTTTTCTGAAAAGAAAAAGGAAGCCTGAAACAGGAAAATGGCTAGGTTCATGTTTGAACTTCATTAGAAACACGTGCTCATAAACATAATCCTTTTTCTGTAGTTTTGAAGCACATTTTAAAGCAGTGAAATTGTTGTACAAAATTGGAGCACAGATGTGTGAAAATTTGATGCAAGTATAGTATTTTATAGTCAGCCCACTGAAACCTCAAATTTCACTAAACATATTACGATATGACTAATTTGTTGTTTCTACAATACACTTCTGTCTGTTTTAAACCAGTTCAGGCTTTAAAAGTTTTGAATACTTTAGACTTGCTTTATAAAGTTGGACCATGTTTGTGATAAGCAGAAAAAATGCGTAGTCAGTTCACCTGTTCTGTTCTGTAATTTCTAGGCACGGTCCAAGCCACGCATGGATCCGGGCAGAACAACCACAGTATAAGCAAAAAAAAAGGGAGGCTGTTGATCTAGCGATAAAGGCTATATGCCTTTTTGAATAAAAAATAGCTTTTATTGAGCCATTTAACCCCTTTCTGTCATCGGACGTAATAATCTGCACATGTGACCTGGGCCTATTTGACCATGGTTTGATTATTACATCCGCGTTGATCGCACGTGCACACAAGTGGTGTGCGGACGATCATTGCCGAGTGTCAGCTGTCAGAATCAGGAGTGGTCACGCACCGCTCCCAGCACTTTAACCTCCGAAATGCTGTGAAGATCGCAGCCCCTCTGCCTTTGTATCAGAGATCCTGCCGGCGTGATGCTGGGTCTTGATTGTTACCCTGGTGACCGGATGTCATGACCAGGGGCGTAACTTCCACGGTCGCAGCAGTCGCCATTGCAACCGGGCCAGGGACCCGGCAGGTCAGACCATGATATCTCCCAACCATCCCGATTCTCGCGGGACAGTCCTGTTTTTTACCCCCCGCGTCCTGCCAAGGACTCTATTCTTCCTGCACTGCACCACACCCCCCATGCACCCCATCCTCGCCCTCCCAGATAGAACCACCGCAGCCCCCCACAGCCTGCAATGACGTCCTAGGCTGTTCTTTTCTGTGTGCACAGGACCTGTGATGAGGTCACAGGAGGGGATGAGTCATGGGGTCACATGATCAGGGGCCTCCGTGTCTGCAGGACTCTGCTGTGCTGGTTGTCATGGTGCTGGATGAGGTAAAGTTTCTGAGTGGGGTCAGGAGGGGTTTACAGGGTGGATGTAGCAGAGCTGTGTGTGTACAATTTTGGACGGAGCGGAACCGTGTGTGCACGAGGTGTACGGAGTGGAGCCATGTGTGTACGAGGTGTACGGAGCAGAGCCGTGTGTGTACGAGATGTACGGAGCAGAGCCGTGTGTGTATGAGGTGTACAGAGAGGAGCCGCGTGTGTACGAGGTGTACGGAGCAGAGCCGTGTGTGTACGAGATGTAGGGAGCAGAGTCGTGTGTGTACAGGGTGTACGGAGCGGAGCCGCATGTGTACAAGGTGGACGGAGCAGAGCTGTGTGTGTACAAGGTGTACGGACCGGAGCCGTGTGCACGAGGTGTACGGAGCAGAGCCGTGTGTGTATGAGATGTACGGAGCAGAGTCGCATATGTACGAGGTGTACGGAGAGGAGCTGCGGGTGCATGAGGTGTACGGAGCAGAGCCGTGTGTGTACGAGATGTAGGGAGCAAAGCCATGTGTGTACAGTGTGTATGGAGTGGAGCTGCATGTGTACAAGGTGAACGGAGCAGAGTCGTGTGTGTACAAGAGGTACGGAGCGGAGCCGTGTGTATGAGGTGTACAGAGAGGAGCCGTGTGTGTACGAGATGTACGGAGTGGAGCCGTGTGTGTACGAGGTGTACGGAGCAGAGCCATGTGGGTACGAGATGTACGGAGCGGAGCCGCATGTGTATGAGGTGTACGGAGCAGAGCCGTGTGTGTATGAGATGTACGGAGCAGAGCCGCGTGTGTACGAGGTGTACAGAGAGAAGCCGTGTGTGTACGAGGTGTACGGAGCAGAGTCGTGTGTGTATGAGATGTACGGAGCAGAGCAGTGTGTGTATGGAGCGGAGCCACATGTGTACGAGGTGTATGGAGCAGAGCCGCGTGTGTACGAGGTGTACGGAGCAGAGCCGTGTGTGTACGAAATGTAGGGAGCAGAGCCGTGTGTGTACAGGGTGTACGGAGCAGAGCCGCATGTGTACAAGGTGGACGGAGCAGAGCTGTGAGTGTACAAGGTGTACGGAGCGGAGACGTGTGTGTACGAGGTGTACGGAGCAGAGCCGCATGTGTACGAGGTGTACGGAGAGGAGCTGCGTGTGTACAAGGTGTACGGAGCAGAGCCACTGTGTACGAGATGTACGGAGCAGAGCCGCATGTGTACGAGGTGTATGGAGAGGAGCCGCATGTGTACGAGGTGTACGGAGCAGAGTCGTGTGTGTATGAGATGTACGGAGCAGAGCAGTGTGTACGGAGTGGAGCCGCATGTGTACGAGGTGTATGGAGCAGAGCCGTGTGTGCACGAGGTGTCCAGAGAGGAGTCGCATGTGTACGAGGTGTGCGGAGTGGAGCCGTGCGTGTACGAAGTGGAGCCATGCATGTACGAGGTGTATGGAGCAAAGCCATGCGGGTACGAGGTGTACCGAGGGAAGCCGGGCGTGTATGAGGTGTACGAAGTGGAGCCTTGTGTGTATGAGGTGTAAGGAGCAGAGCCACGTGTGTATGAGGTGTACAGAGCGGAGCTGTGTGTGTACAAGGTGTATGGAGCGGAGCCAGGTGTGTACGAGGTGTACGGAGAGGAGCCGCACGTGTACGAGGTGTAAGGAGCAGAGATATGCGTGTATTTTGGCATGGGGGGGCCCCATTTGAAAGTTCGCACCAGGGCCCATAACTTTGTAGTTACGCCACTGGTCATGACGACATCCGGGTCACCATATCTAGAAAACTTGCTGATCAGCAATTTTCCTCGTCAGTGCAGAGCTGACAGTTTCTACAGCATGGGGACGCTGCTGCATACCCATGCTGTTGAAGCGATCAGCCTGCAAAAAATGATAGTCCCAATGTTAGGCGTCAGGTTTCTGCGTCTGCTCTGCAGGAATCCAGAGCCTCACATTCTGCGGTCTCCTGCTGTCTTTCTACTGCAGAGGAGATTGCTTTGCAGCAGACCGCTCCAGAGACTAAGTCCCTCTGTGCTCCTACTGGACATGCTCACGAGACGATCTCCCATTGGAGATCGGGAGTCATGTGCCCAGGTCCTGTTCCAGATCTCATTGGTCCATCTCGGAGATCTGGAAGGTCCCGCACGGCTATAAAAAGCGCGCATGGCCGTTCCGCCATGCGCTAGTATAGACTATACTTGCTATGTGTGAATGGTGATGGATGTATGATTCTGGTGACTGACTCATTA